>NW_022103958.1:26500763-26530702 GCF_000313985.2 Echinops telfairi
GCAATGAATGTACAAATGTGCTTTACACAATTGATGTATGTATGGATTGTGATAAGAGTTGTATGAGCCCCTAATAAAATGATTGAAAAAAAAAAAAAGTAGAAAGGACTAGCTTTTTCCCTGGGAGCTAGCTGGTGGTTTTGAGCTGCTGACCTTGAGGTTAGCAGCCCAACTTGTAGCCACTGTGCCAACTGGGCTCCTTGAGCCTTGGTATCCTGAAAATAAATTTGCATTAGTTTTATTAATGAGGGAACAGAAAGACTATGGGGAACATTAATTTCAATGCTATTTAAACAAAGAAATCTCTACTATGCGTGGAAAAATATAATATAGAATGATGCTTCTTAAGCTATTCTAATAAATTCAATTTACAGCAGTGTCATGTTTTGTGCAATACATTTTTAAAATGGATTTTAATATACCTATCATTAGTTATCTAATTATAGTTATATTACACATATAATCTTACCATCCTCACAGGTTTTGGTGTGTGTGTCTTTGTGTGCGTGTGTATGTTTTATGTTTGGGCCCATTGTTGTGTTACTGTGTCAGTATAGCTTGTTGAGAGCGTTCCTCTTTTTCACTGCCACTCCACTTTACCAAGCTCATGCTGTCCTTTTCCAGGGACTGGTTTCTCTGATAAATGTTTAAAGTACAGAAGATAAAGTCTCACCATCCTTGTTTGCAGGGAGCTTTTTTCCAAGACAGATTTGTCTGTTACTTTTGGCAGCCTATGGCACTTGCAATATTCTTGATCAGCACTGTAATGCAATGCATACTTCTTCTTCAGCCTTCTTTATTCAGTGCCCGACTTTCACATGCATAAGAGGCAAATGAGTAGGGTGTGGCTTGGCTCAGGGCCTCAAAGTAACATCCCAGCATTCCAATGCTCTAAGGAGGTATTGTCCAACAGATATACCTAATGCAGTGTCTTTTATTTTTTGACTGCTGCTTCCTTGTGCATTGATTGTGGACCCAAGCAAGATGAAATCCTTGACAACTGAAATCTTTCTTTGTATTTATCAAGATGCTACACATTGGTCCAGTTCTTAGGATTTTTTTTACAATATATTGTAATCTGTGCTAAAGACTGCAGTCTTGACGTTCATCAGAATGTTCTTCAAGTCCCCCTCACTTTCATCAAGCAAGGTTGTGCCATCTGGATATCACAGTCTTAATAAGCGTACAAGGCCCACACGAATACAATGAAGTGTTTTGGGATTCTCAGTCTCCTCACAGCTCTCCATAATTTGTTATGGTCTACACAGTCGAATGCTTTTGTATGGTTAATAAACCACAAGGAAACACCTTTCTGGTACTCTATGCTTATAGCCAAGATCTATCTGGAAGCAGCAATGTTCTCTTCTGAATCCAATGTGAATTTCTAATTGTTTCCTGGTAATATATTGTTACAACCATTGTTGGACAATCTTCAGAAAAAATGTACTTATATGTGACATGAATTATATTATTCTATAACTTGCTAATTATGTTGGATAACTCTTCTTTGGAATGGGCACAAATAAGAATCTCTTCCAATCAGTTGACCAGGTAGCTGTCTTCCAAATTTCTAGGCATAAAACAATGAGTACGTATTTCCAGTATTTTCAGTGCTTCATCTGCTTGCTGTATCATTTAAATGGGCTTGTCATCAAATTTGGAACCTTGTTTTTGACTAGTGGTTATGGTGCAGTTTGGCCATCTTCCTCCAATACCATTAGTTCTTGAATATATGCTTGTGTTATTCCAGGTAGACTAGAGAAACAAATTCATGGACACTCATATGTGTATTAGAAAGAGCTTTATATACTGGAGCAATTAAATAGTGGGAAAACATCCCAGCCCAATCCAGATTAAGTCCATAAGTCCAAAATTAGCCCCTATGTGCGATACTAATCTATAAAGTCCTCTTTAGACTCACACAACCATGCAATAATCCTGAATATTGAAGATCCCAGGCCAGTGGGTGGAACATCTTGTGGATCCAGTGGCAGTGGAAGCATCTCAGCACTGGCAGGAGTCTCCACATGACTCCTCCAGCTCAAGAGCACTAGCACAGCTCCATGTGTCTAGTCAGATGGAATGTCTCCCAGGGAGTGAGCATGTGTCCCACCTCCAATGAGCTATTTATCTCCTTAGTGTCTCCAAATGAGGTCATCAGACTCCACCTCTTCACTCTGAAAACAGATTATATAACTACCACAAAGCTACATCTTTGAAATGGTTAAATGTTGACTAGTTCTCTTTGGTACAGTGAATCTGTATAGTGTTTCCATCTTGTTTTGCTGCTTCCTGAATTTTTCAAAAATTTGCTCATGGAATCTTTAAATATTGAAACTCAAGACTTGAATTTTTCTTGAGTTCTTTCAGTTAAGATATGCTGAGAAGATTCTTCCTTTTGGGTTTTCTATCTCTAGGTCTTCGCACATTTCTGTATAATATTGGACTGTATCCTCCAAGCTGCCCTTTCATATTTCCTATTCAGCCCTTTGATATCATCATTTCTCCCATTTGCCTTAACTACTCTATGCCTAAGAGCAGGCTTCAGTCTCTTCTGACAACTAGTTTAACCTTGTCTTTCTTTCTTTTTACTTTCTTTATTGTCTTTTAAATGACCTTTTGCTTTCTTCATTTATGATGTTCTTTATGTCATCCCACAGCTCATCATGTGTCCTGTCATTTGTGTTAAATGCATGAAACATGTTCTTGAAATGGTCTCACAACTCAGGTAAGATATTCTCAAGGATGTATTTTGACTCTTGTGGACTTGTTTTAATTTTCTTCAGCTGCAACAGTAACTTGCATATAAGCAGTTGATAGTCTGTTTCACCGATGACCCCTCGCCTGGCTTTAGCTGCTGGTATTGAACTTCTCCATTGTATTGTCCCAAAGACAATTTGACTTTTGTGCATTTAATTTGGAGAAGTCCACATGTATAGTCACTGATTGTGTTATTGAAAAAAATGTATTTGCTGTGAAGAAGTTGGTGTTGCAAAGTTCTATCATGCGATCTTCAGCTTCATTTATGTCATCAAACCATATTTTCCAACTACTTTTCCTTCCTCTTTGTTGCCAACTTTTTCATTCTAGTTGCCAGTAATTATTAATGCATCTTGATTACATGTTTAATCAATATCAGACTGAAGAAGTTGGTAAAATGGTTCAATTTCTTCACTTTAAGCTCTAATGGCTGGCTTAAAATTTGAATAATAGTGGTATTGACTGGATGATATTGAAATGTCATTTTTTATTATGAATACAAAACCATTCCTCTTGAATTGGTCATTCATGGAGCAGTAAACCACATGAATGCCTGCCAAAATGTCCAAAACCTATTTTAGCTAACTAATGCCTAAGATATTGAACATTCTGTATTCCATTTTAATTTTGACAACTTCCAATTTTCCTAGATCCATACTTGTTCACTTCGAGTTCCAGTATTAAAAGATGCTTGCTGCTATTTCTTTTCATATTATTTTAGATGTTGTCAAGTGGAATTCAACTAACAAAGACTCGATGTACAAAAAATTGAACCACTGCCTGCCCAGTGCTTTGCCATGCTAACAATTGTTGTGAGATTTGAAACTTGTTTTAGTCACTGTTAACCTATTTGATCGAAGGATTTCCTCTTTTTTGTTGCCTTTCTACTTTAACCAGCATTGTGTTCTTTTCCAGGGGTTTCTCCTGGTATCCTGTTCAAAGTACATCCGAGTTTCTGAGGAACCTTCTGGCTGTTCTTCTCCCTACACATGTTTGTTATATTAGAAGTCCAGAGTATTTTATGTTTTATTTTGCTAGCACTATAATTCAAATGCATTGCTTCTTCTTCAGTCTTTCTTATTCATTGTCCAACTTTCACATGGATACACGACCATTGAAATTACCCTGGGTATGGTCAGGTGCACCTTAATCCTCAAGGGAACAGCCTGGTTTTCAACATTTTAAAGGGGTCTTGTGTAGCATATTTACCCAATGCAATGTGTCACTTGATTTCTTTTTTTTTTACTTAATTATTTTCATGTTGTCAAGAGAGACCAGTTTCTGGAGAAGGGCATCAGGCTTGGTAATGTGGAGGGTCAACAAAACAGAAGAAAACCCTCAACAATCCAGATTGACACAGTAGCTACAACAATAGGCTCAAATGCTAAATATCTTAAAAAGTGAGGCTGGCACAGAACCAGGTCATGTCTCATGCTGTTGGACACAGGGTCCCTATAAATTGGGACTAACTGGGCAGCAGATAACAAGAACAACCCTGCCATATAGAAGTACTTTTTTCCAGCAGTTTATAGATAGTGGATTTTATAAAGCTCTTTTGAAATCCCACAATTGTATTCATTGAGGCAGACCAATTGACTGTATCCCCAAGAAAGCGTCTACTTCTGGGCAGGGCTTTCTCTCTTTCATTCATGTGCATCCCACCTTGACCGTGGGTCAGCTTCTTACCCTGAGTTATCCCTAAAAGATGGCACTGGGTCTTCAGAATGATGGATATTTGATGCAGGTTGAGTCTGTTTATTTACTTATTTTAACCAAATGCCTATTATGAGCAAGGCATTATAGATAGATATATGACTAAATTGCAATTGCTATCTGCGGGGAGCTTGCAATATTGAAGGAAAATGACAAGAAAACCGTGAGAGTCATGCTACCGTGGTGAATTCTGAGGGAAACAGACCAGGAGCTCTGCAGGAGAGGAGATTCCGAGAAGGCACGTTCCAAGACCCAGAGACAGTGTGCCCCCATGGTGTAAGACAGGCCCTGATTTGGCCAGGAGACCCTTGACTACTTGCAATGCCATACTTTCTAAACCCCAAACTGGAAAATAGGGACAAAATCAAGTTGAAGGTGGTGGGTAATCTCTTCTGCTGCAATGAATCTATTCTGCCTCAATGAATACAATGGTGGGATGTCATTTGATTTCTTGACTGCTGCTTTCATGAGCACTAGTCATGGATCAAGGCAAGACCAAACCTCTGACAACTTCAATCTATTTTTCCATTTATCATGATGATTTTCTTTTCTTTACATTAATTTTGCTGACACCCCCCCCCCCCAATGTTTGCTAAGCATATCTTTCTCCACAGATGCGTCCATGGTATGTGAGTTGACACATAAAGCATGCATTGTTCAACATCTGCCTGTGCAACTTCTGGCTGCATAAACATCACATCTACAGTTCTGTATGTTTTTAATTTATTTGGTTTTTGTTTTGAAGGTAAAATATTTATCCTTTTGCTTATTGTTTGTCCCTATTGATATTAAAACTTTCAAACAAGACTCCTGCACCATAGAACCATGGATTAGATGCAGGCAGATGGGATACAGTATAGAGCATGGACACAAGATTTCAGGCTCTGCTGGTGAGCAAATGGTGGCTGCAGGGGCCGCGGTGGGATGGAATGGCAGGAGAGGCAAGGTGCACCTCACTCCCCTCCTCCTTCTTTCTCTTGCTCTTCTCCCAGCACCACTGCTGCCATCATTTCCTCCAGCCTCTGCCAGCCTCTCCAGCTGTGGCAGCATCAGAGACAAAGGTGACATAAAGCAGGCTCCACCATGGGGTTTTCAATACCTTCTAACACATAGCAATCACTTTCACAGAACATATTACAGATGTTAATAATATCAACAACCAAAAGCCAATTCTAACTATTAGATACCCAAAGTAGGGTTTCCAAGGCTGTAAGTCTTTATGGGAGCAGAAAGCTTCATCTTCCCCTGGAAGGGGCTCATGGTTTGAACCACTGGCCTTGTACTTAAATGTCCAAACTTTCCTGATAGCACCGTATGTGCAGGGCTTCAAAATGTATGTGAAAAATGAAATGAAAGATAATAGAATTTGTGCATGAACTTTTTGAAGCTCGTGTGTGTGTGTGTGGGCGGGGGGGGGGAGAGAATAAATGCAGATAATAACTGTGTAGCTGAAGTTCAGAGGTGAACTTGTCTTAAAATTTTTGATACACATGCCCTAGAATGATTCATCTATTTCATTAATTTTTTAAAAGTACACATATAGTCAAATGTCAATATGTGTTCCTTAGGATGTTAATTTTATTAGATATTAAAACTGTTGTCATGTATTTGAAAAGTAAGCCCATTTCAGACATTTAAAATGTCCATGAGAATGTTAAATTTTCTAATATATTTTGTAGGAAAAATAAAAAGAACATCCATTCAATACTTATCCTATTTATGAATTTGCAAACAGAGTGACTCCTCTTATTTTACATGAACTGTTGGTAAAATTTAGTATTTTGAGCAACATAGTGTACCGATGAAAACTGTGAAGAAAGAGCTGACTTCATTAAACCAGGCTGTGACAAATAACTAGTAGAAGGAAATCACACAATAAATTGTAACTAATTATTGTTTTCAAAAATTAATTTTTCTGAGCATTAATATAAATTATAAAAGTAACATCTAGTTTACATGGCAGTATGTTCCAGGTCCCTGAGCCAGCCTATGATCTTTGATCATAGAAGAATTTAATAAAACAGAATTGTCTAGCTCTTCACAATATACTTTGCAAAGGCTGTGGGTAAAACTATTATAGCCTCACCAACTCTTACACTACCTAGTTGTGTTAAGCCCAGTTGATTAAAGAAACTAATTCAGTGATCTTCACAGTTGTATAAGAAATAGTTTTATATCAATAAGTAATTATATATCAAGAAAGCATCCGAGCCCAGAGGAACTCAAGTCCATAAATCCCTTTTCAGACTCACACAGCCACGTGCAAAGATGCAGAATGCAGGGAGATCACAGGCCAGGGAATGCAGTCACGTGGATCCACGGTCCATGGAAGCATAGCAGGGCTCCACCTACTCTCACGCTCAGTGGTCTGTCTCCCTAACAGGAAGGTGAAGGAGGAGAGCGTTTTTCAGGATCATCCCTATGCGAATGCCACACTCTCAGAGAAGTACCATCAAGCTGTGACCTCATCAACATGTGGATTCCACCCCGAAACGTTCATACATCTTCAAGCTGATATTATCTAACTGCCTTACTAGTATTAAATATTTTAATTTCACCCCTGTTTTTCCTTATATTATCTAAATTACTATTTTATAGTTCATGTTTTCAGTATGTTTTAAACATAAAATATCTTTCTATCTTTTGTTGCTTTCAAATTATGTATAATTTTTCCAAAAGGACTCTTTTTTCTAAAATTACATTATTGTTTGTATCGCAATGAATTACAGGTCAAGGAGGAAGGTGAATTTGTATTACTTCCTCATAACTAACTCTTGTGAAACATTTTATTTTCCATATAGTACTCTAAGACCATAGAACTTACTGTACCAATTTATACATTTGTCTTGTCTTTCTGTTCTTTCTATAATATATTCAAGTTTTTACTTATAAATGCAGTGTAGTGCTTGTCATTTTTAAAGTCCAATGGATTTATGTATATTTTGGAAAATATCAATTTCATCTTTCATAAAACCAAGAGACCCATTTAGAATCATGTCAGCAATCACGCTTAAAAGATGGAAGAATATTTTAGCGATTTGGAGTTTCTGGACACAAATGAATGAGATACTCATGCAAAAAGGGAAAAAATATGTACAAATGACTTTAGTAAAGTTCTACCAAACAACTTGATCTTATTTTGAATTCCTAAATATTTTTAAAACAAAGGTATAACCTTGAGTAAAATATAGCTTATAATTATTTAATTCTATTTATAGATGTTAATGAAGGCAGAGATAATAAAGTTGTATTTTCTAAATAACTCGCCATATTATGTGAATATACGTTAACTACACTGATTTACTTTAAAAGTGATAAGTACCCCAATGGCTATAGTACTAAATGCTATTTTTTAAAGGAAAAAGAAAAGAATTATAAAGGCTGAGATAGGGCGCATATTGTAGTTATACAGTTTAAATTTGTTCCCCCCCCCCCACCGATGTTTTTGATGGTTCTCCCCATCACCCCTCTCTTCTGGCACTGTTTATATCCCCCAGCAATGGCTTTATCATATACAATAGGGGGAGAGAGGATTCTCCATCTAAGCTAAACAAAGTCCCAGGTTTTGCTGAGATCTATCATCTTAAAGCACATAGTTGTTACACAATATTAATTTCTGTACCTTCTCTTCTACAAGGTCCAGGATACTTATGAAATAAAATGAGAAAAGTGGGGATAAGATTACTTTTTATTTTTCAGTTTTCTGCTCCTTTATTTATACAACAAAGCTTAAAAAATATTTATGTACTGGACCCTGGAGTTTGAGCAGTAAGCAAACACAAAACAATACACAGACTTACGGTGCCTCCTACGGTGAGTTGACCCTGAGCTTTGATTCTCACTCACGATGCCGCCATGCGGACCACGTAGAATTGTTAAGGGATATTCAAAGCTGTCAGCTTTCCAAAGCAGATAGCCTGGCTTGTCTTCCGAAGCACCTGGCCTCTCTTCCCGCTGAGTTTGAGCCACCAACCAACCTTTTGTCTGTCTGAGTTAACCATTTTCAAACTCTCTGGCGAAGTCTTATGTTAAGCACATAACAGAATGTCACCCAAGGACAAGGGCTGTGATGCCACATACAGCAGGAGAAAGGGGTAGCATCAAAGGGTTATTCTTGTCAACAGACTAGCGGGAAGCACATGTGTAAGGAGATCCAGGTGGCAGATTATGCACATCATTGGGAAGAGCATTTCAGGCAGATAAAAAATCATCTGAGGCAATAGTGAGCTTAGTTTTAGACCAAGACCAAGGAGGTTGTCCTACAATAAAGAGCTGATAAGGAATAAGGCTAGGGAAAGAGCCAGCAGCCACACAAAAATTTGGTAGAAAACCATTGTGGGTGCACAATGCTCCACAGTTTATTGTAAAAACCTTGCTATTGATGATGTTTGGATAGCTGCATTTACGGTGGTTCTCAACCTTCCTCATGCCGTGACTCTCTAATACAGTTCCTCCTGATGTGGGGACCCCCACAACCATAACATTATTTTCATTACTACCTCACCACTGTAATTTTGCTACTATTATGAATCGAGTGACCCCTGTGAAAGGGTCGTGACCCGCGGGTTGAGAACCGCTGGTTGACAAGGTGAAGAGAAATGGATAGATTGTGTAGGAGAAATATGCAGTCCTTCAGCCTAGAGATTGGAGCACGGTGCTCAAAAAGCTCACTGCCTCATCTCGTAGCTCCCCTGTCGAAAGGGCTAGAACTGCCGGAGACAGCAATTGCAGTAAAAAACCCATCTTCCTTCTGAGGAGCTGAAGAAAGCTGGTGGTTTCCCGCTGCTGACTTGGAGATTGTAGCCCAACTCAATGGGAAGGTCCCTCAAATATTATTTTGCTGCTTTTAAGATTTGAGTCATTTAACAGGGTTTAATTTTTGGATATGTCAACAAAGGCCAGCCCCAGCGAATGCGCTTCCTGAGAGCACGCTCTGAAGGGAGAGGGGAACATGAAAGGGCATGCTGGGAGGTTTCCTGAGGTATGCTGGATTGTGAAAGTAGCTCAGAACGAGCAGAAATCCACAACAATCACACATTGGACTTGTCCTCTCTCTTTGGCAGAAGCCTATCAGTATGCCAAGCGCCCACGTCTTTTGAGCTCCTTCATGTCACCTGGTCTAACACTATGTTACTCTCATCCAGTTTTAGCAAACTAGAAGCCTCATTTTCTTCCTCTTCCTGTTGGTAATGCAACAAGAAAATCCAAGTTTAGATCAAATCCCCATGGCAAAGTCTCTTTTCCAATCAGTGTTTAACTTAAAAGTTCCTTCCTGGGGGGTATTCAGTAGGCCTTTTTTTCTAAATTGTGTTCCTGTAGTACAAGCATACTTACCATGCAATCAAACACAAACCCAAAGCTCTGTCTCAGTTTCCAGCTTTCTAACTTGGGAAAACATAATAACTCTTGTGTCTCCATGTTTTTCCTCCGGTGTGCAGCCCAGAGAGTCACGAATATCTCAGCGGACTCTCTCAAATATTAAGCGAGAACAAGACTATGAATCACTGAACACATCCGTAGTACATATTCACATCTCAATATGTATTTATTAATTTTATCCTCAATTCTAAATAATTATTTTCAGCCTTTGGAGGTCATAGGAAATTTTACCACGCGTGCAAGATAAGAAGCATTGCCAACCTTCAGAAATAAAATTGTGTTTAAGGGAGAAAAGGGATCTTAATGACACGCCCAGTGGTCCCACTGTTTTCTCCACAATTGCCAGAGGCTCTTGAATAAGATGTGACTGCCACCGAGATGAGAAATAAATCTTCATATGCTGGCAAGCTGTTTGTTCTAGGCACAGATAATTTTCCTTTGGCAAAGGGCTTGACTGTTTACTGGCTTTTGCATTCTATAGTCTGATGGGGGAAAAATTCCCAGGAAACAAGTTAGTTCCCACAGTCATCCATCACAAAGATTTTCAGGAGACAGGCTTTAACTAAGCATTCTGTAACCTTCAACTATCACTAAATAAAATCATTTATCTCCACAATTCTCTTTCAATGATGCAAATATTATTCAAATTTATGCATAATATAATATATATGCATTTGAAGAAAATATTGACTCTTGTTTTATTTATGACAGCTGACTGCACTGAACTTCATGCCTGCATTTTGTTGGAATGTCTATTAGCTCTGGCCCCGGGTCTGTGAATTGCTTTGAGCTTACAACACAAATTATCCAAACCCACCAAACTAAACCCAATGCCATGAAGTTGATTTGGACAATAAGTTAAAACTTGCTCAAAATGATTAAGAGTTGGATAAAATTAGAATTATAACTAAATTTTCATCATTAAATCGTTATTGTGTAGATTCATGATATAACTCCATGGGAATTTTGGGAATGAGAGCACCGGTGTTCCTTCTCAAACTCTATTCTCTGCTTGTCTAGCTCCATAGTTTCATGATCCATTGCAAGGCCTACAAGAACACGTGGGCAGTATTCACAATTAAGGGGTTCATTATGGAATTGAACAGGTTACAGTGCAAGTGAGAAATGCTCAGGATACAGTGATGCATCAGGGAACTGGACAAAGTTCCTTCAGGGTTGCTGATAAATGCCCAAGAGGCATGCCCCTTTGTTGTAAGTCTCAACCCAAAGCATTCAGCTCAAATTCCATGTGTTTGAGAACTTGGCTTCCAAATTACAAGTCTAGAAGGATGACACTCCACAAGCCGGCCTCTTCCTCCACAATTTCAGCTTGACTTGCTCCGTGGGCTGGGAAGTCCACCACTCTCCTTCGTACTCTGGCTCCTGGTTCTGCTGCTGCTCCCGTGATTTCATGGCTGTCTTCTGGATCAAAGAGGTTCAGCTTTCTTCTGGAACAAGGAGGTTCTTGGAGGCCAGAGGATGCCCTCCACTCTGGGCTCTTGGTAGTGATATTCCCCCCACCTTTCCTTTCGTGGGGCTCATTGTATATGAAACAGGATGACAATTCAATAGTTCCTGTTTACAATTACTCAAAGGTGAATTCTTTCAATGTCTTTAACCACTATCGTATCCATATTCAGGCAGAAAAGGTCCTTTGGTGGGAATACAGAATCTTTGGCAAAGAGAACCACATTAAGTACTTCACTTCCCCTGCAGCACCCACATTTCGGGGGAAATTTGTGCAAGCATGGGAGTGACCTATGTCTTAGTCTTACGCTTTTAATATTTACCCGTTTATTGGTAAGTTTCACTGACCTGATACAATATTGTAATTCGTCCTGTTTCTTTCTCTTTTTCTCTAGTCTCTCTGATCCTTGGGTAGCCTACAGATTCACAAGTATGATAATATTAGGTCTCCACTCAGCATCAATATGACTGGCTATACTGATTCACAACACTGATTACCTTAGTTACCCACCCAAAAAAGCTCTATCCATCACTTCAATTGGATCTTTTTGTTATGTGAAAGTGAACCCAAATTCTGTTGGGGATGGGGGTGGGGGGGTGGGGGGGGGACTCTTCTTTAGGGCCCAAGTTGCTCAGCAGTTTGTGCTCTTATCAGCTCCATTGTGATGCTCGAGCTAGTGACGATGCAGGGGAGGGATTACGAGGATGCGTGTGTAACTCAGAGGTGATGTGCACAGAAGATGGAAGCCCACTTGCTGTGTCTGGACACGTGTGCAGGAGCATTCATATTGGAAGAAGGGGAATTCCCATTCCACTTCTCAAGAAATCATTGTGGATAAACTAGGTGACCATATAAAACTATCTGCCCTGTAGAAGAATTGCTATATGACTTCTAGTGTCAGTGATTTCTGATATCCAATCTTCCATATATTTGTTCTGAATCTTAATAGAGCTAATTCTTCGGAGAAACTTTTAAGCCACTTTTCAGATATTGCCTCAGAGGCCTAGAACTGGCGCCACCTTGTGGGCGCCATTCCATAGAATCCTTGTACCAGACATCAACGGGTGGAAAGACAGCATGCTTTGACAGAAATGCCTAGAATCCTTCATACCTCGAGGGATTTTTAAATCCCCCCTGCACTTGTGCAAAATGAGTCATTTTCGTCCTTTGGCTTTCCTAACTAGTAGGTTGTGGCATGCTACCCTACAGAGGCTTTCATAAAAATGTATAGCGTTGCCTCATGTCAGACCAGAGGAGTGATTCTCTTGGTAAAAGACAAGAACCTAATTCCAGTATTAAGACCGTGAATATCTAACGGAGCAAAAAGCCTCGCCCTTTTGCTAGAGCATAACTAAGGGCTTTTAGTGATGTCTTAGTAATTCTATGCATTTTAAAAGATAAACTTAGAAAAATACTACAACTGAATTGCATTAAGGATCTACATATAACCCCTTCTCTGGGGGATGGGCAACAGAAGGGTGGGTGAAGGGAGACGCCGGGCAGTGTAAGATAAGATTAATAATTTATAAATTATTAAGGGTTCATGAGGGAGGGGGTGCAGGGAGGGAGGGGGAAAAGGAAAATGAGACGCTGATTCCAGGAACCCAAGCGGAAAGCGAATTTTGAGAATGATGGGGGCAACAAATGTATAAGTGTGCTTTACACAATTGATGTATGTATGGATTGTGATGATTTGTATGAGGCCCAATAAAAAGATTACCATGAGGGCTGGAGAAAAGCTGAGATCAAAGTAGATTGTAGAAGATGGTAGATGAAAACAACAGGACACAACAATGTTAGAGTGTAAGTAAGTATTAGTTAGAAGGAAGTTTGACCCGAGAAAACCAATCCAAACTCACTGCCATTGAATCCGTTCTGGGAAAACTGTCTGTGGGGATTCTGCAGTGGTTAATCCTGACTGAAGCGGACTGCCTCAACTCTCTTAATAGGAGCATCTGGTGCTTCCCAACTGATGCCCTTACGGTTGGCAGCCCATTCGGAACACACCACACCAGAGGGTCTGTCATTAGAACGGTCCAGTGGAAGACACTTTTACAGGTAGAGTATCTGCAGGTCCTTGTGCAATAATTTGTTACAGTTGACAAGTTATTTCACATACTACAGGTTAGGATGATGTCCTATTATAACATCATTGTTACTTAATCTGGTAACATGGTTGGGTTTTTGTTTTTTTTATTTGTGCCAGGTCCTTACAGATTATACTTAAACAGCACATACCTAGGGGTACATGGGGCATTTTTGACATATATAAAACTTTATAAAAACTTATTTTTCGTTTTTAGCCTTTAGTTTCTTTTTTTAAATAAAAATGTCAAGATGATTAACACATCTAATTTGAATTTGAGTGCTAGGTGATTATTATTATTTCACAGGTAGCATGCCATGCTTTCTCTGGCATTGTCACATTCTATGTTGTGGCTGTTGGTAGGTGCCATTGAGTCAGTTCTGACCCATAGCGAGCCTCTGCCCAACAGAACTAAATACCGCATGACCCTGTGCCATCCTCACAATGGTTCCCATGCCTCAGCCCGTTGCTCCAGCCACTGTATCAACCCATCTCATTGAGTGTCTTCCCCTTTCCCACTGCCCCTCCGCTTTACCAAGAACAATGTCTTTCAGGGATTGTCCTCTCCTGACAAAATGTCCTAAGTACATAAGAAGCCCTGCCATTCTTGCATCTAGGAAGCACTGTGGGCATACTTCTTCCAGAGTATGCTGAATGGTTTGTCTGTTCAACAGTCCCTGGTACTTTGAATATCCTTCTCCAGCACCATGATTCAAATGCATCAGTTCTTCTTCAGGCTTGCTTATGCAATGTCCAACTTTTACATACATCTGAGGCAATTGAAAATACTGCGGTTTGGATCAAGTATACATGAGTCCTCAAAGAAACATCCTTGCTTTTCAGTACTTTAAAAATGTCATGTGCAGTATATTGACCTAATAAAACATGTCTTGATATCTTGATTGTTGCTTCCATAAGCAATGATTGTAGATCCAAGCAATATAAAATATTTGACAACTTCAACCTTTTCTCCATTTATCATGATGTTACCTATTGGTCCAGTCGTGAGGATATGGCTGTTCATTACATTGAGTTGTAGTCCATACTGAACCCTATAACCCTTGATCCTTATCAGCTAGTGCGTCAGGTCCTCCTCATTCCCTGCAAGCAAGGTGGTGTCATCTGCATATCATAGGTTGTTAACAAGCATTTCTCCAACCCTGATGGAGGAATATAATCTTCATATACTCCAGGTTCTCTGGTTATTTGCTCTGTATACAGATGAAATAAGTGTGGTGACAGTATACGACTGTCATGGACATCTTTCCTGATTTTAAGCCATGCAGTATTCCCTTGCTTGGGCTGCACAACTGCCTCTTTAATCCTGTACAATTCTGGAGGAACATACTTCAGTGTTCTGGAAATCCCATTCTTCTCTAGCTGAACCATAGTTTTATTATGCTTCACATAGTCAAATGCCTTGGCATAGTCAGTAAAAGACAAGTAGGCATCTTTCTGGCATTTTATGCTTTGAGCCAAGATCCATTTGACATCAGCAACAATATCTCTTTTTCTATATCCCCTTCTGAATCCAGCCTGAATCTATGGCAGCTCCGTGTAAAGGTACTGCTGCAACCATTGTTGTTGTTGATGATGATCTTAAGCAAAATTTTACTTGCATGTGATTTTAGTGGTTTTTTTCTACAGTCTGAGCATTGTGTTGGGTCTCCTTTCTTTGCAATAGGTACTAAAAATGGATCTCTTCCAGTCAGCTGTCTTCCAAATTCCCTGGCATAGACAAATGAGTGCTTCCAGTGCTTCACCAGCTTTCTGCACATTCTATAACCATAGGATTTTTCACATTATCCAAAAGTATCTCTTGACTAGATAAGACATTGTTCATACATGACCCTCTTTTCTAGTACATTCTAGTACATTTATAGTACATTTCATATAGTACATTTCATATAGTACATTTCATCATTCAACTAATATTCAAGCAACTTAATTGAAAATGGCAAAGAAAGTAGCTTCCTATAAACTCACTGCTCTAGGTCATGACCTGGGCCTGGGTGCTCTGTGATTATCAGAATTTCATCTCAAATGTGTAAACAGGTTTTTAAGAAATACTGTCAAAACAGGAATAAATACTACTCTTTCCGTAGCGTTCTCTTCCTTGAGCTATATGACTTAAAGAGAAAATATTTGTTTTTACTGCAAACCACCTCGTGGTAGCCTAATTTCATCCTGCCGCAATTTAGTCAAATACAGTTAAGGATAACTGATTCATCTTTTACAGAGTAAGAAGGAAGACAATTAACCTTTACAGTTTTTCACCTTCAGTACTCCACAACTTTACTTTGTAAGTAGTAATAAATTTTCCTTGATTGCCCCTCTTTTTTGGTTTTCTGTAGACTCTGGTGGTAAGTGCTTAGCTTTTAATCAAAGCACAGTGTTTTGAAACCACCAGGTCCTCTGGAAAGCTTTCATCAAGATGAGAGACCTTGAAAACCCTATGGGGGCAGTTTGACTCTGTTGTGTACGCTGGAATAGACTCTGTGGTAATGGATTTGGGTTTGCCCTTTTATATGAAAAACTTGTATATTCATTCATAAGCCTTAGTAACTACACTCTCCTTTTCCAAAGCAACACTTTATCAGACATTTTAGCAACTTTAATCTTCATAGCAATCTTTTTGGGAAAAATTCAGCACATGTTCAGCACATGTCTTCTGTAATAACCTTAGGTTTTCAAGACTGGCAGAATATATCAGGAAACTTCTAGAAATCTCTGTCTAGATATTCTCAAACCTATCACACAGGATTTTGATTTTCTTTAATATGTAAAAGACAACCAAAAAGCAAATAAAGCACGTTACCCCTTGCAGCCCTCTTAAATTATTGAGAATAACAAGGGATAAAAGAAATCTATGCAAATATGAATCAGAAGATGCTTAGGCTTGAAAGTAATGCTCTGAAGGAAATTAAATTAGAGTCACTATAACTATTTTGTAGACTTCAACATTACTTTAGATCTTAGCATCAACTTTATCAGGCCTGTATCTACATTGTGAGAAATGCCAAACCACATTATACAAATTAGTAGCTGTTACATTATCTGGAGCAATGAATTCAGTGTTTATTGTAATAAAAGTCAAGCTTCTCAGTTATCGTACCCAAGTTTAAAGTGCTCGGTGCCATAAAAGTCAAATGCCTACACATTAAACACGCACGGGTCTCAACTTAGTTCACTGGCATCAACTCGAGGGCAACTAATAGTGACTCTAAGTAGGTCTAACGACTTAGAAACAAGGAAGGTCTGAATTAAGCATTAAAAACTCTTGTGGCACTGATAGGGTTAGGTATTGGACTGCTAACCTCACATTCAACAGTTCAAATCTCCCAGCCTATCTGTGGGAGAAACATGAGGCTGTCTGCGCCTGTAAAGATTTACAGTCTCAGAAACCCTGTGCTGTGTTGCTAATAGGAGAACTGACTCAAAACCAGTGGTTTTGGGTGAGATAGCATGATATAGGTATTAATGTAAAAGAGACGGTATCTGTGATTTTGAAGATATTCAATTCATTTAATAGTGATAGATTAGATCTGCAGTTATCAGGGTGTATGAAGAAACCCTAGAATAAATGTTACCCACATAATATGACATAATCATAAATAATGTTTCACAAACCATAGTGTTTAGAAATTTTTGGTGGAATTACTTAAAAATACACATTATTTTTCTCTACCCTACTGCCCACAGAAATTTTGGTTCAGAAGATTTACAATGGAGTTTAGAGAACTGAATTTTAGGTAATTCAGTTCATTATTTGGAGCTAAACTTTGAAAAACACTGCCCTCCCAAGGTTGACTATATTAAAATCAGTTTCAAATCAAGTCTTATGACTCAGTGAGAAACTAGTATTTTCCCCAAATTGACTAGGCAATGTTGAACAAGTATCATTATTAAGGATATACACCTGCATTCACAGAGTTTAGAATCTTATCAACACATGTAGCTAAACATTAAAGCTCTTAGATCATTAAACACACAGAAAGTGATAAATTGATCACTTTGTAATTGATTGTAAACAAGCTGTCCCTCAGATAGCTGGAGGTTATGCTTCTATCTAAGGATAATTTCCTGCCCAAGGCTAAAGGCCACACTCCTCTGTCAGTTGATTATACTTGAGTGGCCTTCACGTTGCTAGGATGCTTGAAGCTAGGTCACCTGTATTTCAAATAGCATCAGGTCACTCATGATGAACAGTTTTCTGCAGAACTTCCAGATAAGAAAGACTAAGAAGAAAGAAATGACTGATTTATAGTCTTAAACATTAGTTAAGTAACAGTGTAACATTATCTGTTATAGGGCCAGGAGATAAATCCTCAGAGTGGAAGGCACTCAAAATATGAACCTCGATTAGATGGATTGTCATAGTAGCTGCAACAACAGGCTCAAATATAACAATGTTGACAGTATGACACCCAATGGGCAGTGTTTCATTTTGTTGTGCTCATTGCTACCTAGCAATAAACAACAATAACACTCAGGAGGTAAGAGAAGGTGTACTAGCACATTGGTAATCTTCACATCATTTAGAAACAATTCATTTGTTGAGAAAAAAAAATGTTTTGGCCATCTACACACTGATGTTATTTTCCATATTATTTAGTTTTACTTCTTTGCAAAATGTTGTAAGCCTCCCTTGTAGGTACAAACATACACCATTAGGTTTAAAATAAGGTATTAGAATTTTAGAGATACCAGTATTCTCTATTTTGCTATGATTTGTAATCCGGGCTTTAATCATAATTTTTATGAAAATAATAAGATATTTTCAAAACACAGCTTGGAGGCCATATCTGATGTCCTCTGGTTACACTAGGGAGAAGGAGACTCCATCTCCACACCAGCCCGAGGCCTATTACCTTGAGGCCGAGTCCAGACATGCCTCCACCATCCATCTTTCTTTACCTCCTATTTACCTATTCTTTACCTACTCTTCAGACCACACTCTACCTTTCTTCTGCATTCAATAACCCATTGCAAAACCACACCAAGTCACCCACAATGATCACAGCTGTGAGGTTTGTTAGGGAAGTCCAAAGCAGCAGTTCTAGTCTGTCCTTTAGGGTCACTATGACTTGAAGATTGAGTTGGTTTGCTTTATTAGGGAAACCAACAAGCTGTAACAACAACGATCAGAAAATATTCAAGATGTAGTTCTTTAGTCACAGCAGTCCCTCTTCTCAGCCAGGAGTCATGTCGCCTTCTCTATTCCCCAGCTTCTCAGTCATGTGGTCCCATAGTCTTTGATGTTCATGGACCAAGAAGCCTACCTGCTGCTATTCCTCACAGTTTATAGCCTCAGCGTTGCTCTGTCTCATGATCTCCTTCCCTTGACTTTTCCTTTTCTTGAACTACCTGTGACAGGCCTCCACTGTCCTCACAACTTCAAACAATGAGGGATCTCTAACATGGTCTGCGAGGGACTCTTTCTCCTTGCTGATACGAAGAATTTTCTTCTGGCTTCCAAAGTTCCTAATTATTTTAGCTAGGTGAATGGCAAAACCAACCAATCCTTGAGTTAGGGTCTTCTACACCTTATTTCCCACCACTTGTCTGTCAATTTGTCACACAATAGTGGTGGAACAGAAAATTCCTTAAGGGTGACTTGAAAGGACAAAGGTGAATATTATAACAAAATGGGCAAAGACAAAGAGAAAACCAAAAAGGAAGAAGACATTTAGGATATGTTAAACTGAAGAGCTCAAGGAAAAACTCAAGCTTCATGTTGCAATAATGAAAGATTCTATTGGCAAAAAATTGCACGATGCAGTAGCATCAAAAGAAGATGGGAAGGATATGTGGAGTCATCTATCAAAAAGAACTAGTAGATATTCCACCATTGCAGAAGGCAATGTATGAGCAAGAACAATGATACTGCAGGAAGAGGCTCAAGCTCCACTGAAAACATTAGTCAAAAGCAAGATTTAATTGATGGAACACCAATTAAAATCTTTCAACAAGCTGATGAAGCACTGAATATATTTATTTGTCTGTGCCAGGAAATGTGGAAGACAGTTACTTTGCCAACTGACTGGAAGACATCCATATGGGTATCTATTACAAATAAAAGTGACCTGACAGAATGCTCAAATTATAGAATACTGTCATTAATATCACATGCAAATAAAACTTGGCAGAAAAACATCAAACAATGGGTGTTGCAATATATTGACATGGAGCTGCCAGAGCTTCAGGAAGGATTAGAAGAGGATATTAAACAAAGGGTATCATTGCCAATGTCAGATTGATTTTGGTTCAAATCAAAGACTACCAGAAGGATTTTGCTCATGTGTTATTGACTATGCATGGCATTGAACTGTGTAGGTCATAATAAACTATGTATAACCTTGAGAAGAATGGAAATTCCAGAACACTTCACATCATGCAGAACTTGCATATCGATCAAGAGGCAGCTGTGTGAATAGATCAGGGAACACTGCATGGTTTAAAATCAGAAACAATGTACACAAGGATTATATCCTCTCACCACATATAGTCAGTGTATATGCTGACCATATAATTGGAGAAGTTAGATTACATAAAGAAATCTGCAGCATAAACATTGGAGAAAGTCTTATTAACAACCTGCAATATGATGAAGATAAAACTTTGCTTGCTGAAATTGAGGACAAATTGATCTTAACTTGCTGATGAAGATCAAGGATTACAGCCTTCAGTATGAATTACAAATCAATTTAAAAAACACAAAAATCCTCACAACTGCCACAGTAGCCAACATTCTGCTAATTGGAGGAACACATTGACTTCATTAAGGATTCACAGTCAAAGCTCAGTGAAACCGTCAACAGATCAAGAGATGAGCTGCACTAGGTATATCTGCTGCACAAAACCTCTTTAGAATATTGAAAGCAAAGATATTACTTTGAGGACTACATTTCCCTGACCCAGCTAAGGTTGTTCAGTTGCCTCATATGCATGTGAAAGTTGAACAATGAAAAAGGAAAACCAAAAAAAAATCAATGCATTTGAATTGTGGTCCTGAAGAAGAGTATTGCATGGACTATGGAGTACTAAAAGTACAAACCAATCTGACTTGGTAGAAGTATGGCCAGAGTGTTCCTTAAAGACAAAGATGGTGAAACTTCACCCTACATATTCTGCACATGTTGTCAGGGAAGACCAGTCATAGGAGAAGAACGTCGTGCTTGGTAAAGTAGAGGGGCAGTGAAAAAGAGGTAGCCCCTCAAGGAGATGGATTAACACAGGGGTTTCAACAATGGGCTCAAGGATAGCGAAACAGAAGCGAGGATGGCACTGGACAGGGCAGTATTTTGTTCTGTTGTGCATGTCAACCATGAGTTACTCACATGAGCTCATCTGATCAGTTAGTGGGACATAGAGTGAAAGGAATAGTTATATTAATAAAGTTCATTTCACCACAATAATCAGGGAAAAGCAAAACCAAAATATTTGCTGAATTATTTTTGTGTAATCTATCATTCTATATTTGCTAATTAAGATAAAATTAAAGGGAAAACTACAAATGTGAAACTAAATAAGTAAAAACTAGATTTGTATCAGAAAACTCTGTATGGCATTCACAGAAAGATATTTCTTGATTTCTGTGTGTGCTACTGGGAAATTTACTGTCAGACAATATCTGGTAGCATCAATATAGTTCACAAGAAAGTCTCTAAAACTAATAGGTACTTTTATCTAAATTGTAGAATATAAGGTTAATGTCAAAAATTGATTGTCTATGTCTAATAACAAAATATAACCAATCGACAAGGTACATGAACTGAAAGATTTGCTTCTGTTAAGATATAAATCCTCCGTACATTTACCTAAATTCAACATAATTTAAATGAAAATCCCAGCACTTTTTTAGGAAGAAAATTAAAGGACTTTTAATTTTTTTAAAAGATCATTTTATTGGGGGCTCATCCAGCTCTTATAACAGTCCATACATCAATTGTATCAAGCTATGTGTACATATGATGCCACCATTATTTTCTAAACATTTACTTTCTATTTGAAACCTTAGTTCAGCTGCTTCTCTTGCACTTCATCCCTCATCCTCACTCTCGTGACCCCTTGAATAAATATAAATTATAATTATTTTTATATTTTACACAAACTGATGTTTCCCTTCCCCCATGTTTTCTGTTGCTCATCCCCCTGGGTGGGGGGCAGTGTGGTGGTTGTGTGTCAATCTCTGTGATTGGTTCCCTTTTCCCTCCTCTCCCCACCTTCCCCCTACCCTCCTGACTATCTGTACCTCAACGCATATAGTATGAGTAAGAGATTTTTCAACTGAACCTATTGTGCTAATTATACTTACCTCAGTGGACTCATGTTGTACATGTTCTTTTGTGATTAGCTAACTTTGCTTAACATAATTTCCTCCAACTCTTCCCATACGAGGATATGCTTCATGTGATCATCAGTGATTTTAATGATGTGTATGTTGCCAGAGTTTTGTTTCCAATTCTTTGTGATTGTGAATTGCGCTGAACTAAATATTGACATGTGAAAAACTGGTCAGGGTCTATTTCTTACCTCTTCTGGGTATATACCCAGTAGAGGGATTGCTGGGTCATAAGGCAACTCAATTTCTATTTGCTTTAAATATCACCAGATGGCTTTTCATAGAGGCTATATGTATCTACAAGACCACCAGCAGTCGAGGAGAGTTCCTAGCTCCCATGTCCCCTCCAGCATTTGTTGCTCTCTGATTTTCTGATTTGGGCTAACCTCAAGGGTGTTAGGTGGTATCTCATGGTTGTTTTAATTTGCATTTCTCTGGTGGCTAATTATTGGGTGCATTTTCTCACTTGTTTATTGGCCATTCAGGTCTCCTGCCTAATGAAACTTCTTTTCAGGTCTTTTGCCCACTTGTTCAGGGGGTTAACTGTTGTCTTCTTTTTGCAGGCCAGGAGGTTATTGTAAATTTTAGTAAAAAGCCCTTTGTATCTTGTATCATTGCTAACAATGCTCTCCTGATCTGTAGGTTCTCTTGTTACTCTATTGATGAAGTCTTTCAATGCACACAGGTGTTTTATCCTTAGTATGTCCCACTTGTCAATTTCAGCTTCACCTGTGTAAGATCCCTTCCTTATTGAAGTTAATCTATGTATTCCCTGTGCCAAGATTCTTAGGTTTGTCTGGTTCCTTTTTTGATGATCCAGATAGTTGGGGTTTTATTTCTAGGTCTGTGATCCACCTTGAGTTTGTTCTTGTGCATGGGGTGAAGTAAGGGTCTTCTTTCATTTTTCTACAGGTAGATATCCATTATTTTTAGCACCACTTGTTAAAGACCGCAGCCAGCTCCTACTTGATGCTTTTTGGGCCCTTGTTGAAGATCAGTTGTCTATATGCTGATGGAGTTTTCTGTTTTGTTCCATTGGTCTGAGTATCTGTCATTATTCCAGTACCATGCTGTTTTGACCAATGTGGCTGTGTAGTAGGTATTAAAGCCAGGTAATGCAAACTCCTTTAACTTTGTCCTCCTTCTTGAGGAGTTCTCTGCTAATTCTGGGCTTCATCTCTCTCCATATGAAATCGGTGGTCAGTTTTTCCAATTATTTGAAGGAGGTTATTGGTATTTGAATCAGGATAGTGCTTGATGCCTTGGGTAAGATTGACATATTAACTGCAATGAGTCTTCCAATCCACAAACTGGGATATTCTTCCAGTTATGGACTTGATTTTCATTTCCTATAGTAGGGTTTTATAGTTTTCCTTGTAAAAGTCTTTCAATTTGTTGTTGGCTATTGTGAAGGTTACTGCCTTGCTGATCTCCTCTTCCATTGTCTTGTCTGTTATATATAGCAAACTAATAGACTTCTGTTTGTCGTTCTTGTATCCTGTCACTCTTCCATGTTCCTCTCTTGCTCCCAGGAATCCTGTTGAGGAGCTTTTGAGATTTTCAATGTATACAATCGTGTCATCTACAAATAGTGATAATTTCTCCTCCCCTTCTCCCAGGCAGATACGTTTAATGTGCTTCCACTGCCTTATGTTGTTAGCTAGGACATCCAGTAAGATGTTAAATAGAAGTAGGGAAAAGGGGCATCCTTGTCTGGTCCCCTTTTTCAGTGGGATTGTTTTCATCTTTTCTTCACTGACTATGATGTTGACTATTGGCTTTTCGTAGATAGCTTGTATTAACTTAAGGCGTTTTCCGTCCAATCTTATCTTCCTGCGTGTCTTAATTAGGAATGGGTGTAGAATGTAGTCAAGTGCTTTTTCTAAATCTATAGAGATTAGCATGTGCTTCTTATCCTTTTTCTTATCAATGTGGCGAATACTGCTTATGGATTTTCAGATGTTGAATCATCTCTGCATTCCTGGGATGAATCCAACATGATCATGATGGATAATATGTTTTAAAAGCTTTTTTATTCTAGTGGCCAATATTTTGTTAAAGCTTTTTGCATCCATGTTCATTAGAGATGTTTGTCTGTAGTTTTCTATTCCTGTGGATTCTTTATCCTGTTTGTGTATCAAAGTTATGCTGGCTTCTTGGAATGAATTTGGGAGTATGTCATCATTTTATATGCTCTGGAATAATTTATGGCATGTCAGTGTCAACTCTTCCCAAAATGGTAGAATTTTCCCATGAAGCTGTCTGGTGCCGGAGCTTTTATTGTTGGTAGTTTCTTGATAACTATCTATTTCTTCTTTTTCTATGGTTCTGTTCAGATTCTTGACCGCTATCTGAAATAATCTAAGGAAGGATTGTTTTCCCAAGCAGTTTCCATGTCTTCCACATTGTTGCATTCATTAGAATACAGACTTTTATAGTAGTTTGTTATTATCCTTTTACTCTCATTGGGGTCCGTTGTGATTTCCCTGCTTTCATTTTTCATCCTCCCTACTTATGTTTGCTCTTTCCTTTCTTTGGTTAGGTTTGCCAGTAATCTGTTGATCCTTTCTGGTAGACCTTTTTTTTGATGCCCAGCTTTATGGTGTGATGGTCTGAGAGGGACATCTGAATAATCTCTATGTGTTTGAATTTACTCAGGCTCCACTTATGTCCCAGTATGTGTTCTGTTATTGAAAATGAGCCATGTGCACTTGGAAAAAAATGTGAATTTTCAGGTCTATTCACCGATTGTAGTGTTTAGCTCCATAGCTTCCTTGATGAGCTTTCTAGGTGATCTTTCTCTGATAGCTTCCTACGATTGTTGAGTCTGTGAGGTAGTTAGTTTATTGTGCCAACATGGCCAATAAACACATGTGGGGTTAATTAAAGGGTGGAGGGATAAATGGCTCAGTGAGCCTCACCTTTCTAGGTCTTGGGTCTCTTGCTTTCTGATGGTCAGACCACGGTGCAGCTGCCTTAGCCAGTTCCCTGCTTTAGCTGGCAAAGCTCACTTCCTGAAAGACATCCCTGAGAAGAAGTCACATGGACCTACCCCGATGCAACCCTGGTTGCTGGAGCACCCGTGTGGAGACCCCTGCCAGTGCTTAGATGCTTACACGTTCACTGATTTGGCTTTCCTCCTGCAGTCGGCATCATAGCATCTGTTTTGTGAAATGGAGGAGAGCTTTGTGGATTAATGTTGGACATATGGGTTAATGGTTAATATTGGACTTGTGGGCATGGGCAGCGCTGGGTTGGGATGTTTTCTTGATGCGCACTTAACCTTTATATAAAACTCTCTCTTATACATGAGTTTCTGTAGATTTGTTTCTCTAAAGTACCCAGACTAAAACAGTCTGTTAATTTTGCTTTCATCTTTTGAACAGTTTGATTAATTTAGTGTGTCTTTCATTAGGCACATATATAGTTATTATGCTTACTGGTTCCTGGTCTATTGATCCTTTGAGCATTATTTATTATCAATCCTTGTTCTTGGTATAGTTTACACCTTGAGGTTATTTTGTCAGAGATTAGAATTGCAACCCCTATTTTTTTTAAGTTTCCTGCTCTGTTTTCTGCCATCTTTTATTCTTTATCTATTGTTCTGCGAGCTTAAGACATGTCTCTTGCAGACAACAGATTTTGGGGTTATGTATTCTAAGCCCATCAGCTAGCCTTTGTCTTTAAATGGATGAGTTCAGGTCATTGACATTTAGAGTTGTTACCACTATCTGTGGATTCATTGCTGTCATCTCATACCTTTTGTGTTGAGTGTTTTCCTATCTCCCTTCCTATCAGTGTGCTGTGTTTATGTGGGGGGGCTTCATTCTTGCCTTCTTTTCTCTCTGAGGCAATGTTATCTTGGTAATTGTTTTTGGTATGCATACTTCTTGATGGAGTTGCACTACATGGCATTCTCCTGCTTGTGCTCGGTTAATGTTGATCTTTTGACCACAGTGAGTCAGCAAGGATTTTCCAAAGGATTGGGTGTCTTGTGGTATATTCTTTGAGTTTTTCCTTGTCCAGGAAGACTCTTACCTCACCACCCACCTTAATAGATAGTTTGGCAGAGTAGAGGATGCTTGGGTTGGCATTTTTTTTCTTTCAGCTTTCAGAAGATGTTACTCCTCTGTCTCCTCTTCTTCATGGTATCTGATGATAGGTCTGAGCATATACTTCCCTGAGCACCATTGCATAGGATGGCCTTTTCATCTCTTGCTACTCTTAAATTTTTTTCTTTATTTCCTCAAAGTTGGATAATTTAACTATTATGTTTCTTGGTGAGTTCTTCCTGGGGGTGGGGGTGGGGTAGTCTAA
This sequence comes from Echinops telfairi, assembly GCF_000313985.2. NCBI lineage: Eukaryota > Metazoa > Chordata > Mammalia > Afrosoricida > Tenrecidae > Echinops > Echinops telfairi. The sequence goes on from NW_022103958.1 coordinate 26,526,831, forward strand.
TTGGTGTCTTATCTGTTTCCTGCATGAATGTCTGATTCTCATTCATTAAGGTGAGGAAGCTTGCTTCCAGGAATTCACTCGCTAATTTAGCTGTTGACTTCTTCATTGTGTCTTGTTATGGTAGACCAATTATTTGATTACTGGTCCTCTTTATATCATTTGTCATTGTCCTCAGGTATTTTTCTGCCTCTTTGACTATCTTGTTTGACTGTTGTGTTAGTATGGCTTGACTAGAGAAACAAATCCAGAGACACTTATATGTGTATAAGAGAGAAATTTATACTAAAGAGCAATTGTACATTAAGAAAACATCCCAGCTCAGTTTAGATCAAGTCTATAAGTCTGAAATTACCCCGTATGTTGATACTAGTTCATACATTCCTCTTTATATTCATGCAGCCCTGCAATGACACTGAATGCAGGAAGATCACAGGCCAGTTGGTGGAATGTATTGTGTATCCAGTGGTGGTGGAAGCATCTCAGTTCTGGCATCCCCACATGGGTCTCCACATGACTCCTCCAACTCCAGGACTCTGGCTCTACCAGTGTAGCTCCATGTGGCTTGTCAACAGGAATGTCTTGCAGGGAGTGCCTGTGTCCTTCCTCTAGCATGCTATTTTTCTCCTTAGCACCTCCAAATGAGGCCATCAAGCTGAGACCTGATTGACAGGCTAGACTCCACCCCTTAGAAAATTGACAGGGTATTATGTAACTGCCACAACTGTCTTTCTCATTTGTTGAAGTATGCCTTAAGTAGCCTTAAGCTTGTTGATATGATTCTCTGCCTCTTCTAGTCTGTTGGTGAAGTCTGTGATCTTGTGTTTTGCTTCTGTTACCTCATCCATTAGTTATAGTATTTCCCTTTGGTACGTGGACTTCATCCCCTCTATCATGGACTCCATCTCCTCTATTATTGTGTTCTTATTCGGTGTTACTTTCCTCATATCCCAGATTACTCCAAGCAGCATTCTGAAGATTTCTTTTTGTGGTAAATCAACATCTGACTTTTCTATGACTGTTGTTAGGTTTATGACTTTCTCTGCTGTTGCATTTTGTTTCCTGTTTAGGGTGATGTGTGTTGCTGTCTGCATGTCATTTTAGAAAACTGTGTGCCATGTTCCTGGGAGAACAAGGGGCCCTGAGCTCTTTTTCTATGTGACTGGTAAAAGTTCTTTTTGAGGACTACCTGTGGCCTTCTATGGTGTGGATCAGACTGCTATGCAGATGGGGTGCTGTGGTGACTCAGTGGCTAGTGGGCCAGCGGGGTGGGGGTAGCTCTGAAGTGGGCTGAAGCAGGTGACTGTAGGTATACCACTTGGCCAGGTTTGGGCAGGTTTGCAGCCTGGGCAGGGGCCTGGGCTGGACTGTCTGGCCACAATTTTCAGTCTTTTAAATACTCTCAGTGAAGTAAAAAACTGGAAAAACCTGTTTTTGGCTTTGCCTATAGCTATCAGAACCTATTGACTTTTCCTGTTTTGTTATGTTAAAATCCTAAGCTGTGCTCTGGGGATTAGAGTTTTGGCTGTCTTGTTATGTTATTCCTATGCTAATGGACAGAGTTCTGGCAGCTTACATTCAATGCTACACTAAGGAACACAGCCTGGAATTGAAAGTGCTTAAAAAAATGTTTTTTTCCTCTTTATAATGGGCTTATGGGGTGCCCTGATATCAGGGCTGTGCTGTGCCGTCTCCCATGGAATTGGAGACCAGATTAGCAGAATGGGTTTTGGGCTGACCAAATCTGAATTTCCCTCCAGCTGCACTCCTGTTTCACTCCATCTCTGTCCTGCATAGCACTGTAGGTTGTGCTCTGGGGAATCTGTGTTCTGTCATATGTAAATATCCCAGCAGCTCTTCAATTGCTGCACATTAGTGTCTAATTATCTATTGTTATCCAAGCTATAAGTGTGGAGTTGGGCCAGGGGGAAAAGGGACTGCCCATTTATTCACTGTTCTGGCTGTGGCAGGAGTTGCAAAGCCCTTGACTATAGTAGCAGGGCTGATAGCAGAGAAGGGAACTCCAATGTGAGGTCTTGTGGCTGGTTCTTGGAAGCTGTCAGCTAGCTTGGGATTATAACCAATTTTGGACAGAAACCTGGGGAAATTAGTGCTTACTGCAGGTCTTGGAAATTGAGGGCAGGAAGAAGTGGTAGATGCTGTTCTGCTGGACTTGGCGAGGGGTTAGCAGAGCCTGTGGCAGATGCAGTGAACATAGAGTGTTTCAGTGAACCCTTGAATTGCTTCATGGGTGAAAATCTCAGGGATGTCTGAACCAGACCTTAGTCGACTGAATCCATTTTTAGCACCTAGCCTGCCAATATTAGCCTCATTACCTCTTAATTTTATGGCCTAACAAGAGGACCACTGGGTAGACTTCTACCTGGATACCATCTTGACTCCCTTCTAGATCAATCCTGGCACTTTTTTTTTGTGGAAAATAGCTTATTATTTATACTTGTTACTAGAAGAGCATAAATAATTTTGATGAACAAGAAAGTTGGACAACTTTTTGTTATGTGTCATCAAGTCCATTGCAACACATAGCACCCCTATGACCACCAGAAAGAAACACTGCCCAGTACTGTGCCATCCTCACAATCGTTCCTATGTTTGAGCCTTGGTTACAACCACTCCACTAATCTATCTCTTTGAGGGCCTTAATCTTTTTTGTTGCCTTTCAACTTCTCCAAGTATAATGTCCTTTTCCAGTGAAGAGTTTTTCCTGATAACATTCCCAAAGTACTTGAGAAGTTTTGACATCCTCATTTCCAAGGAGTATTACGATATTCTGCTGTATTTATTCCAAGACACAATTATTTATACTTTGATAGTTCAGGGCACTTTCAATATTCGTTGGCAGAATCATAATTCATGTTTATCAATTCTTCTCCAGTCCTCCTTATTGAATGTCAAAATTTCGCATGCAAATGAAATGATTGAAAATGCTGTGGCTTGGGTTGGGCACATCTTAGTCCTCAAAATGACACCTTTGCTTGTCAAAACTTAAAGGGCTCTTCCAACACTTGTCAGTTATTGTTACATACTGGTAATCTGTTTGTTGCTATCATGTTGGAAGCTCTGACACTGGTATTTCTTATACCAACAGGGTCACCCAAAGTGAACATGTTTTAGTAAAGCTTTAAGACTAAGAACAGACTAGAAGGAAAAGCTGTCCAGCTTCAGAAGAGCCCTGGTGATGTAGTGGCTATGTTGTTGGGCCTCTAACCCCAAGATCGGAGTTTGAAACCATGGCCACTCTAAGAAAATTATGATGCCTTCTACGGCTGTAAAGAGCTACAATCTAGGAAACCAGTGGGGGAAATTCTGAGTAATTGTGAGTCAGAATCAACTTAATGACAGTGGGTCCACTTTAGATGACTTAGTCATTGACACCCATATAGATAGGAGTGGAACACTGACAGATATTGAAATATTATTGACTAGCACCAGAACTTATCAGAAGTAGTTGCAGAAATGAGCTCCTCAGGTTTGAAGGCATTCGAAATAGGATTGAAGTAGAAATGCATTCTCAAAGTAAAGTGACCATAATGGTATGGAGTAAAGCAGGCAGGAGTAAAGTGTTTGGGATCTTCTTTTGCTGATGGTGCATGACTCAAAATGAGAAGAGACTGCTGCTGCTGCTGCAAAAAAAAACTAATAATAATTGGGACTTGATAATAATTTGTACATAGTATAAATTTAGGAATCTAGGAAAATTTGAAGTCATGGTAAATGAAATAGAATTCATAAAGACTGATATTTCTGCACAACACCTATTTAAAGTGTTGGAAAGCAAGTAGATTACTTTGAGGACAAAGGGGCTCCTGACCCAAGCCCTGGTACTTTCAACTGCCTCATATTTGAAAGTAGGA
>NW_022103958.1:26531661-26574900 GCF_000313985.2 Echinops telfairi
TCTGGGGTCTTAAAGGCTTGAAGGTAATCAAGCGGCCATCAAGCTCAGAAGCAACAAAGCCCACATGGAAGAAGCACACCAGTTTATGCAACCACGAGGTGTCGAAGGGATCAGGTGTAAGGCATCATCAGAACAAGAACTGATATATTTTAATTAAGGTTCTGGTGAAGAATATTTAAAGTACCATGGACTACCAAAAGAACAAACAGATCTGGCTTGAAACACATATAGCCAGAATGCTCTTTACAGGCAAGACTTCATCTCACTTACTTTTGACATGTGATCAGAAGAGACCAGTCCCTGGAGAAGGACATCATAAATGTTAAAGTAGAGGAACAGCAAAGAAAAGGAGGCTTTGTACAAGAAGGATCGATATCTTGGCTGTAATGATGGGCTTAAATAGAAGAATAATTTGGGGATTGTGAAGACAGGGTGATGTTTCCTTCTGTTGTACATAGGGTCAATATGGGTCAAAACTGACTGGGAGCACTTAAAAACAACAATGAAGAGATGTTGTGCAGCAGATTTATCCAATGCAATGTGTCATTTAATCACTTTACTTCTCCTTCCATGATTGTAGATCCAAGCAAGACAAAATCCTTGAAAATTTCAATTTTTTCTGTTTATCATGATGTTATCTATTATCTAGTTGTGAGGCTTTTTGTTTTCTGTACATTAAGTTGTAATCCATACTGAAGGCTCTGGTCCTTGATCCTCAGCTGCAAATGCTTCACGTCTTCTGCATATCAGAAGTTGATGCTATGTTTCTCTCCAAACAGCCCAGCTTCTATAATGATTTTCTCAGCATACAGTTTGAATAAGTATGGAAAAATGATTCAACTCAAATACACATTTTTTTCCAGATTTTTAACCATGTAATACTCTCTTGTTCTGTTCACACATTTGCTTCTTGATCCATGTACAGGTTCTGCATGAGCACAATTAAGTGTTCTGAAATTCCTATTCTTCTCAAGAATAACCCATTTGTCATGCTCCACACAGTTGAATGCCTTTTATTAACCAATAAAAAACACAAGTAAGCATCTTTCTGGTATTCTTTGCCTTCAGCCAAGATCCAGGTAAAGTCAGTAATTGTATCTCTTGTTTCAAGGCCTCTTCCCAATCCTGCCTGAACTTCTGCAGCTCCCTGTCAATGTATTCCTGAAAACAATGCTGGGTAATCTTTAGTAAAATTATATTTACACATGATATTAATAATATTGTTCTATAATTTGAGCATTCTGTTTGGTCCTCTTTCTTTGAAATGACTACAAATATGAATCTCCTCCAGTCCGATGAACTAGGTAGCTGTCTTCCAAATTTATTTTCATAAACCAATGAGTGTTTGCCCATGGCATTTCATCATCTTGAATGTTGGTGCTTATAATATCATTTATATTAGTGAAAACGTTTAAAATATTTATGTAAATTATCCCAAGCCTTAAATGAGAAAGGCAGTGTCTTCTCTCCTTGTTTTACAGAATGGTTACACTGAGAGGAGCCATGTAAATGTATTTGTATTCTTAGAGGATTAGTTAAGGGTCATGTACTAGGCTAGGTAAAATAGAAATAAATGCATTATAAAATGAAAGAGTATCATAAAAATCAATACCTATATAAGGCCTTGCAAACAATCACTCCCAATCTCATACTTTTAAGATAAGTGAGGTTTGCTGACTTTTCCAATGAGTGCTGGTGGCACAATCGATTGAATATTGGGCTGCTAACCAAAATGGTAGTGGTTCAAACCCACCAGAAGCAACAAGGGGGAAACACGAGGCAGACTTTTCCAGAGAGATTTGTAGCCTCGGAATCTATTTTGAGCAGTTCTAGTCTGTCTTGTATGGTCACAATGGGTCACAATTGACTTGACATTTGTGAGTTTGGTTTTGTTAGTGACTGTAATCTGTGGTCCCTGAGTCTTAATAGAACACCTAAACATAATCAAAAGCATTTCAACTGCTGACCTGAATAATGTAATATAGTTCCATTTTTGTAGTTTTGGTATCATTAAAATACCTGACTGGGGGTTTTGACAGTCACTTAGCGTTTTCCACAAAACAAATGAAATCAGAGGAAGTCCCGAGAATCATGTGAACAAAAATAAAGAAGAGCATCATCATCGCCCACAGTAGCAGCATCAGCAGTCCTCAAGCCTCCTTGCTGCCTGAGAACTCTGTCTTTGAGAAGAAGAGGAAATCAAAGTGGGGAAAGTGATCTGGGCGGCAAACCTATCTCATGTCAGAAGATGGCAGTAAAAGAACAGAAGCAGGGTGACCAGGGACTGAACTTCAAACCACCGACTTTCTAGTTTCTCTTATATCCAGGTGTGAATATTTTGATTTCCAAAATTTCAGAATATATATTTTATAGACATAGAAAGAGTTTATATTATACCCTCAAACATACAACCAAACTCCCATGTTGATACCCCTGTCATAGGTAATAACAAAATCAGGATGGAAATTATAAACAGTATTACTTACCGAATGCGTTTAGAGTTTGGTAGGTGAGACAGAGGTACCTAACAATGACTACTGAAGCAGCTGTTAGGACGGGGCCCTGCAGTGCTACACAGCGAGGATATGCAATAAGTCCACGCATGATAGGACTGCTTCTGCAGGAGCAAGTATTTGAGCTTCGCACCAAAGAACAAAAAGTAGTGAGAGCCAGAAAGCAAAAGGGGCAGAAGGCCTTTGTTTCTTTCCAAAAAGACCAAATCTAAAAGGGAATTAGGTGATTCATTTAGATAATGCTGGGGTTTAAGATTATGAAGCAATAATAATATACACAATAGGAGGACGACTAAATTTTTAAGCATAACATAAATATATATATAATTAATTCTTTAATCTTTACCACTTCCTGGTTTGATATAATCTCATCATTCATGATTTCATTTTTTTACAGAAGAGGTAATTGAGGTTGATAAAAGTTAATAAACATGCAAAATTCATACACTTAGGAGAAATTAAAACTGTTTTCCTGATGCCACAATGTACTTCTGTTTGTACATTGCTACACTGATGACGTCAGAGTTAAATATTGGTGAGATCAAGGTATAAAAAATGTTTCAGAAGGTCACACTCAGCTATTTGAATTAAATATTTCAGTTGTCATCTATGTATGTCTATCATGGAGAGATAGTCTTAATTTTTATTTTAATGTAATATACTTTAAATATTTGAAAATGATATATGTGATAGTTGTAGGTCAGATAAGATGAAATGAAGAATATTTGATGACTCAGAATATTATCACTGTATTAAAGCATACGCAATATTCTGTAACTTTGTGGCTAATTTATATGTCCATTTGATTTATATTTATTTGGGTTGATCCGTGCCAATATTCTATATCATCACCATGATTAATCAGAGGCTAAGGATCTACTACAAGAGTACATTTTAAGAAATTCATATTTTAAAAAAATTATTTAAGTTAATGATATTTAATTCAGAGAATGCCTTTAGCTTTGTTGGCAGAATGGGTCTTCTGGCTCACCTAGCTGCCAGCCAGCGAGGCAGAAAGGTGAAGCTGGAAGCAGGAAGAGCACAGATGGGGGGTGAGTCGTGGATGCACTCTCAGATCTAACGTGTGGGGAAACCTGGCAGGGTGCCGACAGTGCTCAGGCTTGGGTGGCCCACTGGGGTCAGACCCTTGGGGCAGGCGCACAGTTCCATGAGACAGGAAGGCAAGGTGGCACCCAGAGAAGAAGTTCTCAGTCTCTCATTCTCATACAAAAAGTGATGTCATCCAGCTACTGCTTGATTAATAGGTATGACTGCACCCCTAGCCAGAAGTGTCTAGTTGCCATAATTCCTAACTACCACAGATATACGAGGAACCCTTGTGGTGTAGTGACTACGCCTTGGGTTGTGATCCACATGATTGTTCCACTTGATCTGCAGTTCGAAACCACCAGCAGCTGAGTGGGAGGAAGACTGAGCTTTCTACTCTCCTAACCAGAAACAGTCTAGGGAACCCACAGTGGGTCACTATGTTTCAGCATTCACTCAATTGAGGTGGGTTTTTTTGGTTTTCTTTTAACCACAGATATGTAGTTGAAGCAAAACCACTGTATTTCCATGATACCTTGCTTATAGCCTAAGTATTCATGTCTGAGGGGAATGGTTATGGAAAATGGAATTAAAAGATACATTAAAAAATGTAAACGTTATTTTGTCCCGAACAAGACACTTTTGCAAATAGTGATACCAGCCATTTAATCATCCCTGAAGAACTGAGGGTCCTAGGAACCATGTCAATACAGTCTGTTGGTTTCCTTTAAATATTGTTTTGTTAAGATTTAGAAACATAAAGATGTTCAAAGGAGCCAAATTAAGACTGTAAGGCGCAGGTCTAATGCTTTCCCATTTAAAGGCTCCAAAATTGTCTTGTTTAAGGAGCGGAAGGGACAGCACAGGGCCGTGCTGGAGGAGGGCTCTCTGGTGAAGTCTCCTCGGTGTTTTTGTGCTGAATTTTTTGTGAACCTTCTCGATTCACTCTCATAATAAACTAATTTTATCATTGTTTAGCCCTGTAGAAAGTCAACAAGCAAAATGCCTTGAACATTCACATAGACTGTTAGCATAACCTTTGCTCTTAACCAGTGTTTACTTTGCTTGAATGTTTTATCTCTTGTTACAATTTTGCCAAAAATGCATCAGGATCTTGATCTCAATTGTATAATATTTCTATTTAAAGCCCTGTCCTTATCTACAGTTGACCTGGGTGAAACATATCTGTGAAAAAAAATGCTTGCTCAACTTTATTTTTTTTTCAGTCAGAATTTTGTAAGCTGAACTAATTAATATCCTTTTGGTTATTTTTCTGCAGTTAATTGTACAACCTAGTCATTAGAGCACACAGAAGATTCATTTTTCCTTATGAATTAACATGGATGACCCACCTCTAAGTACTTCATATTCAGTGTTGTCTCGTCCATTTGACACTGAAAGGTCCATGTGCACATTATTGATTTATTTGGGGTATTGTCCCCATAAAACTTTTTGTAAAGTTTCAATGCTGCCACTGTTCTTTTATCCAACCTTCACCAAAAATTTGATTTTTGTTTGTGCAAAATCCTTGTTGTACTATTAGGGATCTTTTCAAACTAATGTCTTACCCTTCTTAGGACCTCAAACTAGACCCCACTGAGATGCAATAAGCTGGTGTGGGTTAAATTTGGTGCACTTTTAAGAAGTCCATGCATATTTTTCCCCCTTAATACATATTTCCCATGAACTTTTTGAAGTCTCTTGGTATGTGTGAAATTTTTTAGGTGATTATCTTCTGTTCATTTATATTTGTCTATAACTTTTAAAATATTAAATATCCTTGGACATTGTAGCTTTATCCAAAATCCAGTCTACTGCTATCAAGCTGTGTGTGACTCCTAGGGACCCTCATAGCTTTCTGAGACCATTAATTGTTAAGGGGGCAGAAGGCCTTTTTTCTTCTTTAGAGAGGCCAGCCGGTTTGAACTGCTGGCTTTGGGGGTAGCAGTCCAACTCGTAACTCACTACACTCCTGGATCTCCTTTATGGGTTTATCTAGGTTTTGAAAAGTTATATTTTATATTCTGAAAATTGCATAGTCGACACTGATAAATGTTAGAAGGTTATGCTCCATAAACACTTAAAGCATACACAGGCATATTTCGTTTATGCATTCATTGGTTTGCCAAGTTTGTTGCTAATGTTAGTTGCTGTTGAGTTGACCCCAATTCCTGGAAACCACAGGTGTACAAAGTAGAATGGCCTCATGGGGCTTCAAGGATGTAACCTTTCAGACGCAGATTGCCAGGTCTTATTTCTGGGAACCGAGTAGGTTTGAACAGCCAGCCACATAGTTATTGGTCCACCACTTAGTTATTTGTACCACACAGAGACTCCCTGCACCAGTGTGATGCTTAGATTTTATCTCAACTAGACATACCTGGGTGAAGATAGGGGTGGAGCCCAGCCTATTAATCAGATCACAGCCTGATGATGTCTCCTAGGGATAGAAAGCATGCAAGAAAAGCTAATAAGATGGTGATGATGTTCCCTGCTCCTACTTTCCCCAAAGGCTCTTTTCTAATTTCTGTAGATAACAATTATTATTTGCTAGCTAGAGAAAACTACGATGGAAATTTAATAGTCATACGTCAAAAAACGTTCTTAATGAGAAAAAAATGTGAAGATCCAACCCAGTTTTAACTTTGCATTGTCATTACTTAGCCTCATTAGGGTGATGAAATAAACAGAACTAATTCCAACTGTAAATTTATTCAGAACTACATGGTAGACGTTTTTGCGGTTAGGGTTCAGGGAGTCAATTCTGACCCACAGGGACCACATGTATACCTGAAAGGAACACCGTCAGTCCTGCGGCCCAGCTGCTTTTGCTAAGTGCGCCACTGATTTTTCATCCGATACACACACTAATGTTGGTACTAGGCTGACTTCTCTAGAGAAAAAAATGTAATCAACTCTATAATGACATACCCGTGTGTGTTTGTGAGTGTGTGTGTGTGTGTGTGTGTGTGTGTGTGATCATGGAGTTGATGACCTTATAGAGTTGATAACATTATGCTAGATCACTCATTACTAGGCCTTAATCACCAATCCAAAGAAAATCCTGGTCCAGCCAAGTTGGCACAAACCCTTACTGATACACCACCTTTCCAGATAAGAAGACATAAGCTCCGCAAGGGCAGGTGGTTTGCCTGCTACCATGGAAAGTGAGGAGTACTGCTCTAGAATGATGCTCACAGCCATTGAGCTGATGCCAGTGCATAGTGACCCTATAGAACAAGTAGAACTGCCCCTATGGGTTTCTAAGACTGTAAATCTTTATGGGAGTAGAAAACCTCATCTTTTACCCACTGAGAGGCTGGTGGTTTTGAAATACTGACCATGACATTAGCTGCCCAATGTCTAACCACAATGCTATTCGTGATCCTAAATTGACACAAGGTAGTCCAATCAGAGACTTGGAAGGAAGGGCTTTTATTAACCACAATATAAAGCATTTCCAAGATAACAAAGATTTACAACTTTGGTGGCTATGTGAATACACAGTCATTATTTCAGAGATTAGCACTGTGAGGAAGTGAAATTGTTCCTCACAATTTCTATATACGTATGATCTTCTATATATATCTTAATAACTCCAGCCAAATCACTGTGTAAGACCATGTAAACAGGGCATGTAAAGTACTAATAGAAGAACCAGGTCAGTCTTTCCATTTCTCTGGGTATGAGAGTCATCTCAGAAACAGGAAAAGACATGCAAGAGCCTTTCGTGAAGTGGAGGCGGCAGCAGAGGCACCAGAGGAGCTGCACTGAGACTCTGGGGCTGATCAGTAGGCAGGTTCCTGATCAGAGGCCAAGGTATCATGCAGCTCAGTGGCTGAGAATCAGGGAGACATACCTGCTAGCATAGCTGAGAAGAGGCGCGGTGAACAAAATAAATGTATCCTTATAATTTTGTAACCTGTTAGCTTCCCTGGTAAACTCCATAATTATGATTGATGTTTGTGAGTTTTCAGTGGCTATTGAGTTATTGAACCCAGCAGAGAAGTAGAGTGCTTTGACAGTGGGGTGGTGAGGTTGGTGGCAGAAAGGGATTACCAAGTATGGAGAAGACACGTCTGGCATGTGCCCAAAGGAATCAGCCTGAAGGGAGTATGGAGTTAAACGCACCTTCTCCTTTGTGCAGTTGGAGGAGACCATATATGGCCTCATGCTATTTTCTCAAACGTGTCATATAACTTAAAATACCAATCAAGAAATTGAGTGATGCATTGTTTTGGTAAAATCTATTACTAAAGACCTGGTTAAACTTTTAATGAACAAAGCCGACACTTTTGTGACTAAGGTGCCCCTGAACAAGTAATAGTTTTATCAGTCTTCTTACAAACATGTAAAAATGGACAATGAAGAAGGAAAGCAGATGAAGAATTGATGCATTTGAGTTGGGAGGTAGGCAAAGAACACTGAAGAGCCAATGGGCTGGCAGGGGAATGGACAAATTAATGTTATAAGGAACAAAACCAGAATACTTCTAAGAAGTAAAGCATTCTAGCTTACTTACTTTGGATAGAAGTGACCAATTGTTTAGTAAAGGGAGGAAAATGTTTGCTGAGATGCAGTAAACAAATGTCTTTTTAACAAGGGACCCAAATGTCACAATATTCATAATAGTGATGGGCAATTCGTTCTGTGATACGTAATGTCACAATGAGTCAGAGCCAACCTGACAGAAATTAAGAATAATTTAACAATACTTGTCCATCTCCTCAAAGTACACGAATACACCATTGTCTTTATAGTTAACCTCTACAATAATTCTAGAGGATCATTAGGATGATGATACACATCTCAGCAAGAAAAGAGAAATTATGTGATTTACCTAAGGGTCTTATGCAAGTAATTAAGTCTTCACTTAAACTTAGAATTTCTAATTACAAAACTGATGTTTAACGCATTTAAAAAGAAAGCGCCATTAGGTACTCAAATGGTTAACACACATCTTTGCTTAGGATTGGAACACTGAGGGTGGGTGATCAGTGTAATGAATAAATTGTACTCTAAAGTTACATGGCGCAAACTCATGTCATTTGGCATTTGGAAGCGGATAGCGCACTGATGTGCATTGCAGTTATAAGGTTTGAGTTGGAATTTTGCCGCATGTTTAAACAGCAAGACATTATGACAGAATGGCGGCCGGGTTGGCAGAGAGAACTGCTCTCTTTAGGAACTACTAAACATACTGCCAAGCTCCATTAGGCAGAGCCAGCTTTCAGTGGATGCCTGCATGGTATGGCCTAAGAAACCAAGTCAAATATTTCTTCACCTGGCATGATTTTTATGGCTCCACTTTCACTACTAATAATCTCTTCCTTCGAGCTAAAATCTGTTCTTTACTTTAAAATGCAGACATATGCCAGGTGAATGAACATAGATCCGAACACCTTTCTGTCTTCTTTTCTTCTTGTGTAAGCATTGGGAGGAAGGTAATGGTCATCACGGATATGCTGGGCCTTGTAGTGAGAGACAAGAATGATTTCTAGAATAGAATAGAAAAATCACTAGTTTAGCAAAGAATAAAGTCTTGCCAATTTAAATACTACTCGGAGTAATCGCTCTGGGTGGAGTTCCTAAGACCCTCCCTGACTGTCGTGCTGACACAGGTCAGACAGCTGATGTTTACACCATGGTCATTCCTTATTAACGGGGAAAGGAGACCCCGACTCAAAGATAACTTATGGGAAAATACTTGTTAAGTCTTAAAGAGGTCAAAGATAAGACAGAGACAAAGGCACATTATCTGGCTGCGGGAGAGCATCAGCAGGAGGCCATAGCGGTGTCCCAGGGCTCGCAGACTTAGCCACCTAAATGGGATACAGAGAGCAAAGGAAACGGTCACAAACTCATGATTCGTGGCAGTTTATCCATCATGGTGACAGGCAGCTTACAGAAATGGAAAAGTGATCATGACAGGAATATGCACACTATGACAGATAAAAAATCTTAAATGATTTGTTCAAGACCCTCCAACTAAGACTGCCAGACTATGAATCAAGACCACACAGATCCTAGCACTCCAGATTCGATCAAGGGCACCCCCCGTCAAGTCTCCAAGGCTTAGGCTGCCCTTCTCTGGACGGGCTAGGGCCGTGGTAGCAATCCAACCCACTTTCAAACACACTCTGCCCGAGGGTGAACCTGTTAACATTGTTGGTCTGGAAGATTTCAGTGAGGGATGAATCTCCATGGAGACTCAAGAATGGATTGAAGGTTTCACTGTAAACTCTCGTCTTCCACAAAACTACTGTTCAGTTCTAATACACCGACTATAGCTCTGGAAAACTAAAGAACAAATGCTACTCTTGTAACAAATGTCGTGGTTATTATTGTGGTTAGCACTTAACAACTTTGGGTACATTATTTAACATCTCTAAAACAGCTTTCCCTGATCTAAAATGGCCTTGAAAAATTGTAATTCTTTCAAAGAACTGCCTGTGTATGGCATAAATGTCAATTGCTACATCAAAGCCCCAATTTTTCAGCGGATCAAAACTCTTGAGATAGTTGAAACCTATGTAAGATTCCTATGCTTCCTCTCTATTTTTGAGGCTTTCTCATTTCTGAACTGCCCCAAACATCCATACCCTCTCATGTGAAAAATCTTGAGAAACAGCCCAATAGTCTTGATGATTGAGTGACCAGTATCCACTTACCATAATTCAGTCAGACTATTTAATAGATCAGGCAATAATACATCTTCGCTTTTTAACAGAGAGTGTTCAAACTCTCAAGAATTCTGTTACCTTTCTAATGTTCAAATAAATCTAACCACAACATTTAAAAAAAAAGTAGTTCTGTAATTCAGTTAATGAAAATAGTATATCAATTTGGCACAATTAGGGCAGAGAGCAATTGTTCTAATACAGTTCAACACACACCTACACTACATCCAAAAATTCCACCTATATCTATTTGAGGGGCTTCAAAACGTTTGTGGAAAAATGGAAGTGAAAAAATAACAGAATTTTTCCTAGAAAAATTTGAAAGCCCTCATATGTACTTCAAGGGATACAACAAAAATGTTGACTGCAGATTTTGTGTATATGAATAAATGTAAACAGACCAAGGGTCCTTTAAAAAAGACTGGAAAAAATATAAATTTCACATACAATTAAATATTTAAAAGCACTCTAGATAAATTAGAATTACATACATCAAAACAGAAAAATTACAAAATACTGGTAAACAGAAAAGAAAAATTTTAAATGGATAAATGTAGAATTCTACCATTTATGTAATCACTTGCATAGTTTCAGACTGCAGTATCATTTTGAAAAGACTTTCTTTTCAGCACAGTTTCATGACAGAGAAGTTATGTAGAAAGTACAAAGAATTCCCAACCTCCACCCTCTCCGTGCGGCCATTTTAAGGTCTTATTCTAGCATGAAAAGCAAGGACTGCTTATATTTTTATTTTTATTTTTATTTTTCCCTTTGAAGATGAAATTATCAAGAAAAGTTGCTAGGCTTAGAGGTTATAGTGAACAAGTATTAATGTTTCTATAATCAATAAAGAGCTCCAATTTCCTTTGGGTATCATGCCTAATCTACAATGTATGTTGTCTGATGGAGTTAACCATCTCTAGTATAAGATATGCCTGTAGGAGTTATGATCGATACACATGAACATTAACATATTTTCAAGCAATGAAAGTAAACATCAAATATCTTTTTCAAATTATTTGGTTGCAAAAAATCCTGAAAGGCTGGTAGATGCTCATAGAGAACAAATAAGAGTTGAGAGAAATATTATTGAAATTATATATAATTTGAACCTTTACCCCAACAAAACTTGGAAAAATAACAATATAGCTAGGTGTGTAAATGGCACAGGGGCCATTCATGACCTCCTCTGGCTTCCTAATTGCCATGAAGTAGAGGTCAGACTTGCACCCATCCTATATCATTCATTACCATATCTTATCATCAACCATTCCTCCATGACACTGTACTTTTCTACTGGGTTCCATATTTCTTTTAAATGGTCACACAGAAATCACAGACAACACTCACAATAAAGGGGTATGGGTGTGTTTATTAGGAAGTTAACAGGTTGCAATAAACCCAGATCAGAAAATATTAAGGACACAACCATTGTTCCACAACGACATTTCTCCTCAGTCAGCAGCCAATCTCTTTCTCAGGTCTTCATTCTCTCAGCCATCAGGTCCCTTGACCTCTGCCGCTGTGGGCCAGGCAGCCCACCTATTGCTCTGCCTCACAATCCTGTGGCCTCGGCACTGTTCCTCTAGTGCGTCTCATACTTGCCTTGCCTCAGCTTCTGGTCCCTGCTTTTCTCTGTCCCCTGGTCTCTGTGCTACAGACCCCTGGTGCCTCTGCTCTGGGCCGAGGCCACTTGAGTAGGCAGAAATCTCCTGTGTGTGCCACTGGTGGCTTTTCTTCAATGATCTTGGGATCCTCCCTGTTGTGGCTCTTGAGATGCCTCTTATACACAAAAGAATGGCTTTGATATAGGTGTTTTACAATAGACCACATTCCCAAGGGAACAAAATGTGGTGACGTGATTCTCACTCTCTAGCAGGATGGAGACTCAGAATGTAACTTAATCCTGTAACAGAGAATGCTCTCTAAAGTGGGTTTATAACAACAGGCTAGACTCAACAGTACATCATAAAAAGGATTATGGCTGGACAGACCATATAAAGTAATTGACTGCATCCGAACTAGGATGTCGTGGTTATATAAACTAAGTATTTTGTGTTCATCTGTCATTTTGAGTTGGGTTTATGTTACTTGAAGCCAAGGGTATTTAGCAACACAGACACAAAAATACCTCAAGCTGAATGATGTTTGTATACTCATCTGTGATATTAACTTGAATTCACCTTTTTTTCTCATTAAACACATTAATTTCTTTTAGTATTGCTCAGAGCTAGGTAGTATTCTAGCAGCTCTAAGTACAATGACAAATAAAATATTTTACATATTATTAGAGGACACTGGAGGGTGCTGTGGAGTATGCTATGCCATGGTCTGAAATTGTCCCCTCAAAATACAAGGGAGATTTGAAAAGTTTGCTGAAATAAATGGAACTAAAAGGTAATTAAAATTTAGCTTCCTAAGTTGAGAAAATAAATATCCACCTGTATTTACATTATAGCAGCCCTGAAAAACTAACACACAATTTTAATTTTGTCCCCTCAAAATGTGTGCTATAAATCCTAACTCCTGTATCTATGGTTTTTGCAGCATTACTTTAAGCGATTGCTGCAAGAAATTCAATTGGATTCACAGGAAGACATGGAATAAAGGATAACAATATTGACATCACATGAATTTTGGATGAATGAAGAGAACACAAGATATTTACTTGTGTTATATTGACTATGAAAAGGTATTCAACTGTTGGATCATAACAAACTATGGATAACCCAACTAAGTTTGAGAATTCCAGAGGACTTCATTTTGTTTATGCAGACCCTGTACATGGCCAATAAGCAATTGCTCAAACTGCACCGATGAATGTTCAATGGTTCAAAAATCCACAAAGCTGTATATCAGTGCTGTATCCTTTCACCATAGTTATTTAATCTATCTGCTTAGTAAATAATCTGATATGCTGGCCTATGTGAAAAAGCATCAGGTTCCTTTTTATTGAAGTCACTCACTTGTGATATTTCTGTTGTCGCAGCCCTAGATAAACAATGGGTTTTGAGAAATATAACCTTAATTCCTATTTTATGCTATCAAGGGAATAATTAGATGAACCCTTCAGGACCAGTGGTGAGAGTGGCCATACCGGGAGGGTGGAAGGATGGTGAGGGAGAAAGGGGGAACAGATGACAAGGATCTACATATAACTTCCTCCCTGTGGGACAGATAGCAGAAAAGTGGGTGAAGGGAGACATTGGATGGTGTAAGATATGACAAAATAATAATTTATAAATTATCAAGGGTTCATGGAGGAACAGGGAGTGGGGAGTGAGGGAAAATGAGGAGTGAATACCAGGGGCTCAATTAGAAAACAAATGTACAAAAGTGCTTGACACAATGGATGTATGTGTGGATTGTGATAAGAGTTGTACCAGCCCCCTCCCCCAAAATGATTTAATTAAAAAAAATGTTTGGCAGCAGCCTAGCCCTCTACCCAGATGATATCAGTTGCAGATATGCTTCTTTCCGACAGTAATGAAAATCAAAAGTATTTCCAGAAATTGTCAAAGATTTCTTGCAAGAAAAAAATTTAATGATTGAAAAAAACTAATGATTGAAAAACATTTAATCTAGAGATCAGCCTTGGATTCTGTATCTAACATGTACTATTAAATCAATTACTATTAAAAAAACCAAGGGAATAATCATACTACCTGGCAGAAGATAGACTATATGAGGTATGAATGAAATCAAGGAGATGAGATTAAATGCTGACATAATCATAATATAATGGCATTATTCTATATATGCTCACTCACTGATATTTTAGTTCTCTGTGCATTTGTTTGTGTTGTTATTCTATGAAACTGATGCTCCATGTCTTTTGCTACATGTGAATTGTGGAAGAATAGGCATAAGAAAATAAAACAGAACCCTTTCATTTAAGGTAGTATCATCTCCTACATTGCAGCAACAATTTCTAATGCTTAATCCCATGTCCAAAGCAAATTAAAGATATATTTCTAAATCTAAACATTATGCCCATCATAGTACATGGCACCTGGTCACCTTCTGGTTCCTTCACATTTCAGCCCCAAACTCCTTGATTTCAGAGACTTTACATATAAACTCATCTGAGAGTCATCATTCATATCTCAGTGCATTTCCTGGGGTGTTCAAATCGAGTCCTTCAAGTGTGGTCTCTGAGAAATATTGTGCATCTTGAAAGAACAGAATCTAAAGTCCTACTAGTCTATAGTACAAGACATGGTTCACTAAGGACTGACTAGAAACTATTTCAAACATGTCCAAATAAGAACATAGTACCAGATGTACAGGGGGTACACACCATAAAACCAGAATTGTGCTGGGTGAAGCAGAGAATTCATAGTACACATTTTTCCCACTAGGTGAGCATTGGGCAACTCGCTCTGAGAGGGCACACAGTGGCATCACTTAGGAAGGTTCTTTCTGGTCACAGGACAGATGAACCTCTCAGGACCAGGGGTGACAGTGGCGATACCAGGAGGGAAAGGAGGCTGTTGAAAGAGGGAATGGATCACAGGGAGCTACATATAACCTCCTCTCTGGGGGACGGGCAGCAGAGGGGTGGGTGAAGGGAGATGCCGGGCAGTGTAATATAAGATACAATAATAATTTATAAATTATCAAGGGTGCATGGGGGAGAGGGGAGGAGGAAGGGAGGGGGAGGGGAAAAAAGGAAAATGAGCTGATTCCGGGAACCCAAGAGGAAAGTGAATTTAGGGAATAATGAGGGCAAGAAATGTATAGCTGTGCTTTACACAATTGATCTATGTATTGTGATGAATTGTATGAGCCCCAATAAATTGATAAAAAATTACTATAAAAAAAAGAAATAAATATTTCACAATATAGAAAAAAAAACAATTTTGTTTAAACCTCGTTTTTTTGATGGCTGATGTAAGAGAACACAGGGTATGACTGTGAAATTTTGTTTTCTCATCAGGGAAAAATGCTGCAGAAACTGTTGTGATGTTGAACCCAGCTAACAAGGACAGTTTTATGGGAAAAACTCAAGTGTACGAGTGACTTTCTCATTTCAAAAAAGGTAAAATGTTGATTGATGACAAACCTCTTTCTGGATGTCCATCAGCTTCCTGAACAGACGAAAATGTCCATTTGTATCGCATTTGGAGTTCATTCCACCAGGTCTGACCATTTACCAATTTTTCTATTTAGAGGTGCAGAAAAGATAACAAAACAGTGTGTGACCAAAAAAGGCCTGGTTTGTGGCAGACAGGGGTGAGGTGGGGTGTTTGTCATCACGACAATGTACCTGCTCATGCAGCCATCACAGTGTGCCAGTTTATGGGGGGGGGGGGAAGCATGCCTTTCTTGCCCAGCACACCTTCTTCCCTTGACCTTGCTCCATGCAACTTCTTTTTGTTTCCATGAACGCAATGGGACATGAACGGATAGTGATTTGAAGACAGAAGAGGTGAAGAAAAAAGGAGAAAGGTGCTGTCAGCTATCCAAACAGATAATTTTGAAACATGTTTCCAAGAATGGAGTCACAGATTTGACATATGTATTAAGTATAATGGAGAGTACTTTGAAGGTGATAATTTTGTTTTGTAAGAAAATTTAAATACATAGCTTTGAAAAAAAATTAATGTTAAGCATTGCTCTTTTCTCAGATGAGAGGTTGCTTCACCCAGTTTGCCCACCAACAGAATTGTAATCATCTTCTCTGAGACACATATGCTCCGTTCTCCCTGTCTTGATTTGAGTTTCCAGTAAGTTTCACTTATCACTCTTGTAGGAGTGTTTGTTAATTTGGATGACCTTAGCACAATGCTATGTGGCAGCTAACTGAATGTGTTTCTTCTTCCACCGTTTTGAGAAACATTGAGAGGTCTTTTTTCTTATAGTGTGTTTTAAGATGTACATAAAAGGCTGATGGTATATGGTCCATGGACACTAGGTAGAGTCTGTACTTCCTTGCTTAGGAGATCAGCTTTTTAAAATTACATGGCCTGAGAGCAGAAACCTGACTTCTCCTGATGTTTATCCCTGTAGTGCTGGCCTTATTCCATAGTTGTCCTTTGGTCATTGACTTTACTTAGCATAATGATTTCCAGGTCCATCCATGGTATAATGTGTTTCATGATTTCATCACTGGTTTTTAGGGAATTCATAGTATTCCATCGTGTGCATATAGCAGGTTTTTTATCCTTTCTTGCACTGATGGAAATTTGGGATGCTTCCAGCTTCTTACTGTTGTGTACTGTGCTGCTATGTGTACGATGAGTATGAGAGAGCATATGTCAGTTTGCTTTCTGTCTGTTATTTCTTTGGGATATATGCCCAGCAAAGGCATTGCTAGGTCTTATGGTATTTCTGTTCCCAGTCATTTTAGGTAGCACCATTTCAATTCCCACATGATTGTACATATTTGCCATCCCCTGTATATTTTCCTGTATTTGTTGTTCTCTGTTGTCTTTTTTTAATTGGGTTATCTTATAGATGTAAGGTGAGAGCTCATTGTAGTTTTGATTCATAACTCTCAAATGGCTAGTTACCTCAAGCATTTCCTCATGTGTTTATCAGCCATCAGAATGTTGTTCCTTCTGAATTGTCTAGTCATGTCCTTTGCCCATCACTCTATTGGACTATTTTTTTTTCTTATTTAGATGTTGCATAGTTCTATAGATTTTAGTAATTAATCCTTTGTCCACTGCACTATTTCTAAAGATTTTTACTCCCCCAATCCATGGGATCTCATTTCACTCTCTTGATGAAGTCTTTTGATAGGTGTGCTAGCTATATATAATCTAAGTGGAGAGCCCTGCCAGCGCTGAGATGCTCACAATGCCACTGAGTCTACAAGACTTCCCAATCACTGGCCTGTGATCTTTCTGCATTTGCATCATTGCATGTGTTTCTTGAGCCTGAAGAGGACTTTATAGATAAGCATCAGACATATGGGCTATTATTGGACTTATGGACTTGATCTGGGCTGGGCTGGGATGTTTTATCAATATTCAATTGCTCTTGTATATAAAACTCTTTCTTATACACATGTGAGTTTCTAGGAATTTGTTTCTCTAGTCCACACAGACTAATAAAATATGTATGTGTTTTAATTTTAATAGGTCCCAGTCATTTATTTTGCTTTCCACTCTGTATACTTCCTTTATCATGTTTGTTAGTCTGTGTATGCTCTACAATAGCACCCTTAAATATGTCCCAATTCTCTTATTTATGATTCTTATAGTTTTAGGGATTGCATTTTTGGTTTCAAAACCATCTTCAATTTGTTTTTTTGTGTGTGTGGGGAGTAGGAATCCTGTTTCATTTTTTTGCAGGTGTATATTCAATTTTTCTAGCTCCATTTGTTGAAAAGATACTCTTTCCCAATGAAAGATTTTTGGTCTTTGTCAGATGGCTATAGGTGGATGCTCTCATTTCTGGTTTCTCTCATGTTCCATTGGCCTATGTATCTCTCATTGTACCAGCACCAGGCTGCTTTGACTACCATGGATGTGGAGTGAGTTTTGTGGTTGGGTAGTTCAAGGCTGCCTATTTTGTTTTCTTTTTTGAGAAGTTCTTTGCTTAACTTAGACCTCTTGCTCTCCATATGAAGTTGGAAATTTGCTTTTCTATTTCTTTAAAGGATACATATTGGATTTGGATTGGAATTGCATTGTATTTTTAAATTGCTTTTGGTAATATTTATATTTTCACAGTACAAAATCTTCTGATCCCAAAGCAGAAGAGCCTTGGTGGCACAGTGCTTTCATTTTGGGTCACAGTTTTGAAAAAGAAAAGTTTCTTAAGATTGATAGTCTAGGAGTAAACTAAAAGGAAACAGAGGAAAGTACTAGGAAGCAAAAGTCATTTATGGAGGTATAAATATAGGCATGCATATATGTAAATATATTAATATATAATTATAGGGATATAAGTCTATGTACATAATATTATAACAAGGTAGCAGGTGGACATTGGGCCTCTACTAAAGTCCTCCCTCAAGGCAAGAACACTTTGTTATAGCAACCTGGCATTCTGTGATGCTCACCTTCCTGACAGGATCGCTGAAGTCAAATGGGTGCATAAACAAATGTGGTGAAGAAAGCTGATGGTACCCAGCTATTACAAAGTATAGTGTCTGGGGTCTTAAAGGTTTGAAGGTAAATAAGCAACCGTCTAGCAAGGAAGCAACAAAGCCCACATGGAAGAGGCACACCAGCCTGTGTGATCACAAGGTGTTGACAGGATCAGGTACTAGGCATCAGAAGACCCAAAACAAGCAATCATATCTATGTGAAAGAGTGGGGTCAGAGAAGAGAACCAAAGGCCATCTGTAGACAATTGGACATCCTCTCACAGAAGAGTCACAAGGAAGGGATGAGCCATCCAAAGTTCAGTATAGCACCTATGAAACATACAACATTGCCCTAGTTCTTCAATGCTTCCTCCCCACCCCCACTATCATGACCCAGGTCTACCTTACAAAATGAGCTAGATGGGAGCATGTACACTGGTACAGATGAGAGCTCTAGGCACCACATGGAATCCAGGACAGATAAACCCCTCAGAAATAGTAACAGGAGTAGCGATACCATGAGTACAGGAGGAAGGTTGGGGGAGAATGGCAGACAAAAGGAGAACCAATCACAATGATCGACGTTTAACACTCACCCCCCCAAAAAGGGAGACAAACACAGAAATGGGTGAAGGGAGACAGTGGACATTGTAAGATGTGAAAATAATAATAATTTACAATTTTTCAAGGGGCACTAGGGTGTAAGAGTTTGAGATGGAAGGGAAAAAAGGAGCTGATATCAAGGGCTCAAGTAGAAAAAATATTTTTAAAATGATGATGGCAACATATATACAAATGGGCTTGATACAATTGATATATGGATTGCTATAAGAACTGCAAGAGCCCACAATTAAATGATTTATGTATATATTTTAAAAAATTGTTTAGTATACTTTAGCAAAGTTTTAAAATATTATTATTAGGATCTACAATAAGCAGAAAAAAGAAGAAAGTTTAAATAGTACCAACATGTATAAAATAAAAGTAAGATTTTATTCTGTTTGTAACTAGTATTGTGTAGTTTCAGAATTTAGTAATTTTTACACTAATATCTTCTCTTGAGTCCCAGAAATTGTACTGTTTTTGAAATTAAAGCATTTTTAATGCCATAGGTTAGTAGGATCACCTACGATTATAAAATTAAAAGCCCTTTGCTAGTTAATGTTTCTGAAGTCAGGAACTGAATAGTTTATATAGACAGTTACATAAAGTGTATAATTCAAGGTTTCCATATATTAACAGTTTGAGATTCTGAAAGTGTTTATTTTCCTCTAGAGAAAAACTCTTTGCATACTGTAAATGAAATCAGTATATGTGGGTGTATATACAAACACAAAGATAAAAGACTTTGACAGTTTATGCTCTATTGGACCCCTTAAACTTGGTTTTGAAACTAAATTACCATAGGATTGTTCCATTCCTAGAGAGAAAAATTGCTAATAAAAATACAAAAATCATCAATGTAACTATAATTTTTATAAATGTATGGAAAGGAAAAGTCTCTCTTTTAAAAGCTAAACTCACTAGAAAAATAGTTACTTGAAATAACAATTTTCTCCAGTGTGTTTCAGACTCACAGTGAATCAGGCAGAAAATAGCTTAAAAAGTGACCGGATCCAGTCCTAGAACACACAAAGGGGTGGGGGAGGGGGTGATCATCTCAAATGGCCACCCAAAACATGTCTAACTATAAATTTATAGCTATTGAGCACAATAATATATTCATTCATTTATTAATACATTTGCTTACTCATTCAGTACTTCATAGCTATATGAAGGGCCCAATGGAGCCCTGGTTGCAGAGTAGTTACGTGTTGGGCTGTGATCCACAAGGTCTGTAGTTTGAAACCACTAGTCGCTCTGTGAGAGAAAGATGGGGTTTTCTACTCCCATTCAGAGTTAGAGTCTTAGAAACTCACAGGGGCAGTTCTATTCTGTCCTAGAGGGTCACTATGAGTCAGCATTGACTGATTGCTGTGAGAGATTTGTGTGTGTGTGTGTGTGTGTGTGTGTGTGTGTGTGTTTTAAATTCTTTTATGGCTACAGTAGACAATAGTTTTGGTTGAGTTTATATTCTAGCATATGAGTCAATTCATTAAATATATAGTATATATTAAGCACTCAATAATTATTAGATATTTTATTTTTCTAAAGTTACTATAAATTTTAAACTGCAACTGTACTTCCACATAAGAATACTTATAAATGGTAAAGTTAAGGCTAAAGATGTAGGTGATCATATTTTCAAACAAACCATTTCTCTTTGATGTGATAGCCTTTTTCACAAATTATTTAGGATGTCAATACTGAATAAAGTAAAATGTTGCATAAAAATGAGCAGTATCAAAACCGCTAGTATGACCTCTCAGGTCTGCAATTATTTGATATTTCCTATAACTCCTTCAATATCCTTTGTTCTTATATTCTTGTGAACTGCAAAGTATCTCTGGGAATTTTTGTTCCCAGATGAAATGACTTCTTGGAGACATGGAAGGTCAGAACAAAGCTTTGTTAAAACATATCCTTTAAGTATTCTTCCTCCTTTTTATTCCAAGTATCTTAACAAAAAATGTTTTTGGGGCTAAATGAGTCAATAAACAGTTAAATTTGACTATTTTAAAAGTGTGGTATCTACATCATACTATACTTGGCTCAAGCATTGTCCAACACTTACATTAAACAATGCTACTTAAAGAGAGTCATTCTTTATTACATCAAAAAGCTTATGTTAGATACCCTCGTTCTTTCAACAACAAAAAAAATAGAGACCCTGCTGAATCCCATCATCAAAATCTAAAGGCAAAAAGGAAGTAACTCCCCTGCAAACAATTTGCATTTTCAGGAGGGAGAAAGCAAATTGTTTCATGAAGAGGGAAACTATCCTTGGGATTTGATATTTGATATTTTCAAAGTGCAAAAAGATGTGCACAGTGAATTGTTTAACTCTGGTATATTATATTAAATCTTCTGGTCTATTTAATAACACACATTTCTGATATGACTTGGTATGGTTCTGGTTTAGGTAGGGAGGTTCTAAAATGAAACACCTCTCTTACTTATACTTAAATTCTCATACTAGTGATTTATTCTGAACTCTTAAACCAAGCCTTGCTCTAACTTTTTTCCTCTAATCCTCCCCAAACATCCAATCATTTGCCAACTTCCAATAAAACACAAGTTACTCCGCTAGGAGTTTGCACCATTTGTTTTCAGACACATTTATTGCCTATAAGAAAACTACTATATCTGAACATCTCATCTCAGAAGAGACTCGAGTCTACAGTATATAATGAATGCTTACAACCTAATAATAAAATGATAAACAAACAATAAATAAAAAGATAGAAAACAAATATAAGTATAAATTTCTCCAAAGAAGGTAAACAAGGAACGAGTGAGGATATGACAAGATTCTCAACAGCATAAGACATTGCTGCTGTTGGTCGGTTCCACATAGCTAAACCCCTTAGCAGCCACTTTCATGCAGTTATTCCTGGGTCTGAGCCTATTGTTGCAGCTTCTGTGTCGCTCCAATTCATTGACAGTCTTTCTATATTTTGCTGGCCCTTTAGGAAGGATGTTGTCCTACTGGTTCTTCCTAATATAATGTCCTGTGTCATCCTTGCTTCTAAGGAACATTCTTGATGTACTTCTTCCAAGACAGATATGTTCTTTCTTCTAGAAGTCTATAATATATTCAGTACTCTTAGCCAACACTATAATACAAATGCATCATTTTCTCTTGGTTTTTCTTATTCATTTTTCAACATTTACATATACAAGAGGTAATTGAAAATACCATAATTTGGGTCAGACACAATTTTGTGCTCAAAGTGACATCTTTGTTTGAGATGCTTTAAAGAGGTCTTTTACAGCATATAAATCAGAGCAATATTGTGAAAACTACATATACAACCTCATTTGGAGACATAGTGGAGGAGAATCCCACTGTGGACTAGCCCGAGGCTGATTGCCACAAAGCAGACATAAGACATGCCTCTCCCTTCCATCCATTTTTACTCCATCTTTTTTTAAAAATAATTTAATTTTTAAACTTTCTTGTCTTTTTTTAAATTTAAATTTAATGTTATTGGGGGCTCTTTCAGCTCTTATCACAATCTATACATAGATCCATTTTGTCAAACACATCTTTACCTATGCTGTTACCATATTTTTTCAAAACATTTTCTTTCTACGTGAGCCCCTGGCATCAGCACCTCCAATCTTGACACCAACATTCCTCCCAAGGCACTCTGCGAAGTTCAGTAGCCCATACAGAACTCACACAGAACTCACGCTCAGGATGGTGAGCGTTTATTAGGAATGCTAGCAGATCACACAAGCCAGGACCAGAAAGCATTAAGGAAATAGTTATTGTTCCACAGCAGGGCCTTCAATCCACAGTTCAGTCGATGTAGGGTCCCGAGTCTCTCATTCATGAGATCACTAGGGCTTGCTGCCTCTGTGGGTCAGCAAGTAGGCCTGCCATTCTGTCGCACTGCCTTACTGTCTCCCTGCTCCGAGTCTGAGCATGGTTCCGTTGCTCTGGCTGTGGTCTCTTTGCCTAGGCAGGGGTACTCACACTTTTTCAGCATGAGAGCTACTTATAACACGATCAAGTCAAAATGATCTACCAACTACAAAAATGCAAAGCATATCTTTTTTATTTATTACACATTCATAAATGCATCGAGAATTCTTTATATGTACAATGTATGTTTACGTGCCTTGCATAACTGCATGAGTCCATATTGCACTACACAATTAACTATGCACATTTTTTTGTCATTACCTGAGTTTGCTCTGATGACTTGCACTGAATGGAATGAGCCAGGGATGCATAGTCCAGACAGTAGCTGCTGACAGTCAGCCTCAAGCACACTTGCAAATGATCATCAGTCATGGGGGAACGGTACTTGGACTTAAAGATCTTTATGTGGGAAAAGGCTGACTCACATGAGTAAGTAGAGCCAAATAGTTCAGTCATGTTTGGGTACTTTCCCTCTGCGAGTAAGTTCCAGAACTGTTCATGCACTCTGGACTTCAGCTCAATGTCGGCTTGTAGTGTCAAATCTCCCATTCCGTATGAAAGTGATACGTTTTTGTCTTCTTACTTGGTCCAGCTCCCCACTCATTTTAATACCCTTTTTTACGTTTAAGAGAAAAAAACAAGGTTTATAAATTGGCTATAAATTAGCTTGTCAGTTCTGCTGGACTTAGTGCAGTTGTTTGCGCATGCGTTTGACACCTAAGATTGCATCTGATTGGCTGCATTAAGTGAAGGGATTGATGATCGGCTTATGTCTACTTTTTTAATGACATGTGATCTACCCACAAACATTTGCGATCGATCAGTAGATCGCGATCGACGTGTTGAGCACCCCTGGTCTAGGCCTCTGCTTCCTTTATCATTTAAGACTAGGATTACTCACGGGTTCTTTATTGTTCTTAAATGGCTACATGCTATGTCGTTCGTTGTTGATGGCCAGGGGATTCTATATATTTCTGCTTCTGAGATGGCTCTTTTATATTCAGAGAAATGGAAAAGCCGACCAATCCCCAATTCACACCCTATTCACACAGTGATTTGATGGGAGGTACAGAGATGTAGATTGAAGAGCCACATTTAAGCAAATTCACCTGTTCACAAACACTTCATTAATATTTTGACTTAGATGAGGATCAAAATAACATTAAATCCTTGACAACTTGACAACTTCAATCTTTTCTCCATTATTTGTTTATTGTTTATTGGTCCAGGTGTGAGGATTTTTGTTTGTATTGATATAAAGTCCATACTGAAGACTGTATTTTTTTAATCTTCATTAGCTAGTATTTCAAGTCTTCTTCACTTGAAAGCCAGGTTGCATTATTGGAATATCAGAGTTATTAATGAGTTTTCTTCTAAATATGATTATATGTTCTTCTTCATACAGTTCAGCTTCTCAGTTAATTTTCTCAGCATGCAGATGGAATAAGTGTAGGGATAAATACAATATGGCTGCACAACCTTTCTGCTTTTCACACATGCAGTAATCCCTTGCTGGGTTAGAAGCGCAGCCTCCTGGTGTAGGTATACAGAGGTTCTGTATGAGCCGAATGAAGTGTTCTGAAATTCCTATTTGCAATGCTATGCATAATTTGTTGTAAACTTCCCAGTGAAATTCCTTAACACAATTAATAAAATATATGTAAATAAAGATCTTTCTAGTGTTCTCTGAATTCAAACAATATCTAAGTCAGCAATAATATCCCTCATTCCACATCCTCTTCTAAATTAAGCATGAATTTCTAACAGCGCTATATCTCTGTGCTGCTGCAATCATATTTCAATTACCATCAGCAAAATGTTACTTGAGTTTTATATTAATGACTTTGCTTGGTAACTTCTGCATTATGTTCATCATCAAGACAAGTGTGGAAATGGAATAGATACAAATATGGGTTTCTTGTAGTTAATTAACCAGATAGCTATCTTCCAAATTTCTTGGCCTGACAATTGAGCACTTCCAGCATTGTGTCCATTTGAAGAAACATCTCAATTGGTATTCTATCAATCCCTGAATCCTTGTTTTTCACCAACACCTTCAGTGTAACTTGGATTTTTTTCCTTTGAAAGCATTCATTGGATCTTGATCATGTGCTATCTCCTGAAATGGCTACATGTCAACAAATTCCTTTTGGTACAGTGAATCTGTGTTTTTTTCCATCTTCTTTTTTTGATTTTCTACTTCCAGGTCTTTGCACGTTTTATTAAATACTTATTTTTGTCAGTGCAGCTTGAACTTCTTCCTTAGGTATAATTGGATCTTGGAAGTACACTACCACTCGAAATGGTGAAATGTGGATCTTTTCTTTTTGATACTGTGACTTTGTATTCTTTCCATTGTCTTGTTGCTTCATTTAATATTTTACCAAAAGAATCCTTTAATCTCACATTTTGCGGCTTGAAATTTTCTGGAGTTCGTTCAGTTATACCAAGTTATTCTGAGAGGATTGTTTTTACACTTTCTAACTCTATGTCTTTGCATATTTCCTTATAATTTTTTGTTTTGTTTTCTTGAGCTGCCCTTTGAAATTTTACATTCACCTCTTTAACTTCTTTATTTCTTCCATATCCCTTAGCTACTCTAAGACTAAGAGCAAGTTTCAGTGTCTCTTCTGACATCCCCTTTGATATTTTCTTTCTTTCTTGCCTTTTTAATGATGTTTTAATTTCTTCATGAATAATATTCTTGATGTCCTCGTACAACTCCTCAGGTCTTCTGTCAGTAGTGCTCAACACAGCAAATCTGATGTCCATGAAATTTATGTGGGATATATTCAAGGTCATATCTTGGCTCTTGTAGATTTGTTTTTAATTTTTCTTAAGCTTCAACCTGAACTTACATATAAGTAAATAATGGTCTCTTAGACTCTCAGCCCTGGCCTTGTTTCAGTGCTGATATTGAACTTTTCCATCATTTCTTCTAACAGAATCAGTTTGATTTCTTTGATTCCACCTGCATAATTTTATTTGTATAGTTGGAGTTTGTGTTATTGAAAAAAAGGTATTTTCTGTTAACAAGTCATTGGCCTTCCAAAATTCTATCATTTAATCTCTACCCTTGTTTATATCAAGACCACATTTTTCAACTCTTGTTCCTTCCTCTTTTTCTCCTACTTCTGCATTCCAATTGCCAATAATTTTAGATGCATCTTGATTGCTTGTTTGATTGATTTCCAAGTGGAACTCTTGGTTGAATGCTTCAATTTCTGCATCACTAGCATTTGTGATAGATGCATGAATTTGAATGATAATTGTATTCATTGGATTTCCTTAAAGGTAGCTAGATACAATCCTATCACATACAGCCTTCATGACAGATGGAGTACAACTCAAAATGAGAAGAAAAAGCTGCAAAAATCTATCAACTATTACAACTTGGAATATATGAAGTATGAATCTAGGAAAATTGGAAAGCATTAATAATAACCTAGAATGCATATAGATCGCTATTATAGGCATTACTGAACTGAAATGGACAGTATTAGCCATTTGAATCATAATATAAAATAGATTCTATGCCAGAAACGACTCAATCCAGAGGAATGACATTGCAATTATTATCTAACAGGACAATTTGAGATCTATCACGAAGTACATCCACAATGTCCAGTCCTAAGTTCTAATATTGTCGTCCTTGGCTTATTGAATTGCTCATTGATTCTCCCACCACCCCACAACTCTGGTTCATAAGCTTTATTTATAACAAGCCCTGAGGTGAGAGAATTGAGGATGATCCATGAACAAATGCCACTTAGCTAATGGCTTATATGTAATAGGAATGCTGTCTCTCACTTAGCAAAATGTCACACTTAACTCACCTGATGCTGTCAACCTGCATATCTTTTGGTTTATTCTTCCCCATACTCCTTTTGCAAAATTAAGTATATATGCACACATATATCTTCGTATGTATATGTATGCATAAATATAAAATATTCATATGTGTGCATCTATATTTATGTTCATAAGTCTTTTATTGCAAACATATATGATCCAAACATGAAAACCTCACTGCCAGCAAATCTATTCTGACTCATATGGACCCTCTTTAGGGTTTCCGAGGCTTTAAATCTTTACAGGATCAGAGTCTCATCTTCTCCTGGAGAACAGTTGGCTGGTTCATTTGAACTGCTGACCTTGTTGTTAGGTCAATACCTACCTGGCATCACCACCATATTTTCTCCTTCTTTTACACAAAATATAAAATAACAAATGTTATGCTGTTTGAAATTTGCTTTGTCCACTTGTATCACCGAAGCAATTAATTAAGTCTCTTTCTTTTGGCAACTGCATAAAAATACTCTATTATGTGAATGTGTCATGTGTACATGTGCCATGGCTTATGTATTCAGTCGTTTATACTTGATATCATTGCCAAATTTTTCTATTAATATCTAAATGAATAAAACTATATATATTGTCTTTATATTACTGACAATGAGCCTTCAGGTTAAATTCTTGGGGGTATGATTAGTACTTAAATTACAGGATTTTTATAAGACATTGACAAATCCCTAGGAATTTGTGACACTTGCAGTCCCAAAAATGTATGACACAGCCTACTGTCCAACAGCCTCACCTATTTAAAACAAACAAAAAAATGAATCATAGCATCTATCGTGTGTGTTTATGGAGCGTTTGTGTTTCTGCTATTATGTTGGGTGAAACATGACATTTCAGTGTGGTTTTCACTTACATCACGATTATTATCACGGAAATCAGCATCTTTTTATGTTTAAGTGCTATGTGTATATATATTTTGTGAACTGTCAGCTATAATAATTGCTCATTTTAAAAAGTGTTTCTGATAATTTTCCTTTAAGTGTTCAGAGCTCTGTTTTGTTGTATGATTAACATGCTGTTGGAATATATAGTAGAAATATTTTCCCCTAGTATTTCTTTTCTTATCTTGTCTTTTGTTTTTTTTGTTGATTTGGGAGATCTGATAGCACAGTGGTTATTGAAGTTCTGGATTGCAATGAAAAGTGGTGCAAGCTATTTATGCTATGGAGAAAAATTGTGGCAATGTGCTTCCATAAAGATTTTAGCGTAGGGGACCCTTGGGGCTCTATGACTCAGAATCTACTTCACAGTTGGTGTTTTTACACAAATAATGTCTTTTATCAAGCTAAATGTATAGTGAACTTTATTAGATAATTTCTTTATTGAAATTGAATATTTGGGTCACACAATTTCTGTCATAGTCAATTTATTATGGAATTTGCTAAGACTTTTTATAGATTGATATTTTTATTTACCTTTATTTATAGTTCTAGGCTTGACTCTAGTAGAAACATACTTTATATATTGTTCAAGTTATAGGTTAGATTTTGGTTTTCCAAATTGCCATCAAGTTAACAACCACAAATTATTATAACTCATTTTGGTAATGGATTTGAAACTTTTTTTTAATTTTAGATTTCTATACTTACATGTGTGTTTCTTTGAAATTTCCCTTTTATTCTATTGGGTCATTTATCTCTGCATGTGTCAATACCAAAAAGGGACTATTCTTCATGAGCTACTTAGTGGCTTAGTATTACAAGCACTTTTGTTTATGTCAATCAGTCACACAATCAAGACAGAGACTGCTGGGAAGCCTAGAAAGTGGCATTTATAGAAAGTTTTTTCAACACAAATTAATTAGTCTCAGCCTTTTTCAATTACCATCTTTGTCTGTGCTCTCTGACTATTTATTTTGAAGACAAGGGAGGCTTGTTGAAAGAGCCAGATGTTTAATTTAGTCAGAACCTGAGTAGCATGTAAGATGAAGCATTTAAAAGCTTAATACCTTCCAGTGTGATGTCTTTCAAGTTATTTTCTCTTGTGAGAAGGTTAGTATTTGTGCTTCTAATATTATTTCTTTCATGTATTCTCTTATGTTTGCTATTTTAACGAGGAATAGAAAAGTTAAGAGACTTGTGTCAGACTGTGTCAATTCTTTTGTCAAGATGAAATAAATTTCACAGGAATCATGTTCTCATATACATACTTATTAATCACTACTTGGTATTGACATAAATTTTAATGTAGTTAGTTACACTTGCCTCAGAAACATACGTTCTCACGATGTTGCTTGTTCTGTTTTAGTTCATATTTGTTTACGATTTCTCTTGTTAATTTACATGCAGCAGAAAATCTACTAGATTGTATTATTTCTTAGAACTTTTTCAGAGATCATATTTTATTTATGGAAATTTCTATAGTTTTAGCACAAATGTAATTCTGATATTAAAGTGCATCGTTCAACTTTTTACAGATTTTTATAAATTAGCTTTTTGTCTGATATAGCATTGACAATTTCTTTTTTTGTTCTGTTGGTTCTCTTTTTAGTATTTCCATTAAGTTTCTTGATGCATATTAGTTTCTTAGTTTTAGAAGGTTACAATCATTTATTTTGTCTTCTGTGGTGTTTTTGTTATTATTGATAGTGTTTATGCCCAGAATTACAACATTTAAATTTGTCTCTATTTCTTCATTGATGATATTTATAGTTTTTATAATTCTAGGATTTACATTTAGGTATTTAATCCATCTGAGTTCATTTTTTAATATGGGCTGAGGTATAAGTCCTGTTTTATTCTTCTGCAGATGGAAATTCCATTTTGCCAAGACCATTTGTTGAAGAGACTGTCTCATTCCTATTTAATGCCTTTAAGGTCTTTGTGAAAGATGAGTTGTCTGTAGATGGATGGGTTGTCTGTTTCTGGCTCTCTATTCTGTTCTGCTGGTCCGTGCACCTGTTGTTGTGACAAGACCAAGCTGTGTTGACTAATATGTCTGTGTGATAGTTTTGAGGTCAGGAAGTGAGAGAGAGGCCTCCTTTGTTCTTCTTAATTCTGAACCCTGTCTAACACCAAATTACAGTGACACAGTCCACGGGTTAGGTGTCCCACAGGTAGTGTAGCTTGCAAATTGAGGCAAAGAGCAAGCAAGGCAGCTGCACACTGGTCAGATGATCAAAGAGCAAGAGACAAAAAAGGCAAGGCTCGCTGAGCCATTTATTTCTATTCTTATGGAAACTTTGTTTTCTATTCAGTCACATGGAGTGAGGTCAGGAGTGCTTTGGGCAAGAGAGGCATGCTGCTATTTTGCCCAAAACTGGTGCACTGAGATGGCTGCATGAGCAGGTGCATTGTGGTGGTGGCAAAACCAGTCTCTCACCTGCCACTAATCAGGCCTTTTTTTGTTGCTCACTGTTACACAGTCTTTTCAGAACCTCTAAGTAGAAAGCTTGAATAACAGTCTGACCTGGTAGAATGAATTCCGAATGCTTGACAAGTCAACATTTTCATCTGTCCAGGAAGTTGATGGATATCCAGAGTGAGGTTTGTCATCAATTGACATTTCACCTTTTTGAAACCAGAAAACCACTTGTACACTTGCATTTTTCCTATAGTGCTGTCCTTGTAAGCTGTGTTCAACATAACAACAGTTTCTGTGGCATTTTGTTCTACAGGAAACAAAATTCCACAGCTGCATGTTGTTCTCAGAAATTGGTCATCACAAAAATACAGGGTTCCAGTGAAACTGCTTTTACAAAAGAAAAATCATTGTGACCAGAGAGAAGCTTCCTACGAGACACCACTGGGTGCACTAACTCAGAGCGAGTCATTCCATGGTTGTCTAGTGGGAAAAGCTCTGTTTCACTCAGAGGAATTCAGGGGTCTTTGGGGTACCCCTTGTATATGAGTGTCACTGGGTTTGTTTCTCTAGTCAACCTGGCCTAACACAAGGAGATTGACACTAACTCACAGAACAGCAACATTGACAATGCACAGTTCAACAACAACTTTTAAAGTGATTCACTAAATGCATTTTGAGTCTCCAGGAATAGAATTCCTTGAGCTAAGTGGATGCTGAAAGATCGGGAACCTGATTAACAAATTCATGTGTGCTTTATTTAAGTGCGATGCCATAAACTGCTCAGAGCTATGCAGAATGGTAGTATATCCTAGAAGCAAGACATCAGTGAAAAGCTTTGCTTCCTACCCCCTCTGTGCTCTTGTTTGCTGGCTCCACTGGGCTGAACAATATATGCTATTGAGGCAAAAACAATTTATCACATATGATTTTTACAGTGCTTACAGACAGCTAATATTGAGGTACTAGAAAATCCACTTCAATATTATTCAAAATATCTAAACCTGAGCTCCTGAGGAAATCTTTTTATTATCAAATGAAAGTCATCTGTTTATGTTTCATTTACCATAAGCCAAAGTGAGGAGAGAAAACTTTTTCAGATGAAAAAGAAAACCCAGACCTCTCGTATGTGCACAAATGTGCACACACACATAGACGTGAGGAAGCTATAAAACTTCTGTGGAACATGGAACTGAAGCATATTGAAAAACTCCAATGAATTTTTTGAAGCCCCCTTGTATATAACAGCCTCATTGATTCTTAGAATTCAAGATCGATGTTATTTTGAAAGTTTAGTTTTTAAAATTTAGTTAAGTTATGGTTTGTAATAAACATAAAACCAAATGATGTAAATTGATTAATGTTGACATTTTATAGCAAGTTTGTGCTAGTACCTAAATGTAGATATTTACACAAATATCCGATTTGTTTTCCTATGCAATTTAGTACAATGAGGTATAAACTTATCAAGCTTTGAAATCAATATTTCATTCACCCTTTCCCAAACTATTAAATCAATATGGTTCAAGAAGAGCAGTTAGTAAAACTCAAGCAATAGTAAACAATCATTATACCTATATGAGAAGTGATGATCTACTCAGATATATCAGTATAAATCTCTCCTCTTGAGCCTAATAAAATGTAATTACTTTAAACCATCAGATTATTCCTTTTAACTCAACAAGCCATTTTAACTTAAATAGTTGATTAGAAGCAAGGGAGGCATCTCTACAAAGGTAAAACTGAATTTAAAAGTGCCAGTCTCTTTAGAAAATTTACCTCAAAACATAAGGAAATGAATCATTCACATATATAAAGAATTGGAATTATTATATGAAACACTTTTTTTCACCACTTACTCCCACAGAGTAAAGAAAAGTTTTCAGCTGCTAACCCCAAGATGGGTGGTTCAAACCTACCTGCTGCACTGAGAGAGGAAAATTAGTCTATTTGTTTCTGGAAAGATTTACAGCCTCAGAAGTCTTATGGGTTGGAATTGACTCACTAACAATGTTTGTTTCTTATACCATGTAGCCTGTCTTCTAGCAGAGACCATTGGACTCTACCATTCAGTCATTTACTCAATATATTTGTTATACACCCCCAGAGGACTGGAAGAATCACTTGCAGTGCAGTGGACTGAGCATTGGGCTGCTAACAGAAAGATCAGTGAGTCCAACTTATCAGTCATTCCACTGGAGACAATACTGTCTGTTATCCATGGAATCAAGGCTGCTTTCTTCTGGAAACATTTACATGTTTTTGTTGTTGTTGATAAGTGTCATCTAGTTGGTTCCAATTCATAGAAATCTTATGCACAACAGAACAAGACACTGGCTGGTCTGCACGATCCCCACAATTATCGCTACGTTTGAGCCCATTGTGGTAATCACTGTGTCAGTCCACGGACTGGCGGGCCCTCTTCTTTCTCCCTGCCACTCAACTTGACTACACATGATGTCTTCCTCCATGGACTAGTCTCTTCTGAAAACCTGTCCAAAGTATGCAACACGAAACCTCTCCATCTTGCCTCAAAGGAGCATTGTGGACATACTTCTCAAAGAAGCACTCTGGTTGCATTTCTTCTAAGACATGCTGGTTCGTTCTTTTAGCAGCTCACTGCTCTTCTCCAGCACAATTCAGATGCACCGATTCTTCTTTGGTCTTCCTCAGTCAGTGCCAAATTTTCACAAGCATACGAGGCATTTGAAAATACCATGGTTTGGGACAGGTGTACTTTAGTCCTTAAAGTAATATCCTTTATTTTAAACACTCTAAAGAGATTTTGTGTAGTAGCTTTACCCAATGCAATGTATCTTTTCACCTTGACTGCTGCTTTTATCAGAATTGACTGTGGAGTCAAACTGCTTCAAGTCTGAAATCCTTGACAACTTCAATCTGGATTTACCAATCTGTAAAAAATTTAAAGTAGGAAAAACCCACATCTTTCTCCTAGAGAGCAGCTTTGGATTTGAACTGCTGACTTTGTGATTAAAATCCCAGTGCATAACCACTACACCACAAATGCTTTTTATGCTATGGTGAGAGTTTGATAAAAGAATAGGTACCAAGAACAAAGAGATGGTATAGACTATGAACATGAAGTATGGATAAATATAAGGCTAAAAATAGTGTTGAAAATGTATAGATAATGAAGAAATATAAGACTGAGTAACCCTCACAATTATGTGACAATTACAGTAGTCTTAAGTAAAGTGATAATAATGAGGATTAGTAGAGGAAGGACTTGTTAGCAAGGTCTTTAAGAAGACAAGTGGGCAGAATTTGAAAATGGATTGGCTGTATTGAGTAAAGGGTTGTAACTTGGGCAACTTGGTCTCAAAACTCACTGCCATTGAGTCGTCCTGTCTCTATAGGACAAAGTAAAACCGAGCAACTTGATATTGCCACCAAACTAGGTACAATGACCACAGTTGTTTTCCAAGAAAGTGTTTTGTTATTAGGTTCTATCAAGTCAGCTCCTACCTTAATAATAACATAGTGAAAGGTTGCCTAGTTCTGCACCATCATCACAATTGCTGGTGACATTCAGCTCATTTAGGCCAGCTCTCCTCATTGAAGGCCTACCTTTTTGTAGTCAACTCTTTCCTTTACCAAGTCTGATGGCCTCCTCTAGGGAAAAATACCCTCCTGACAACACGTCCAAAGTACGTAAGACAACGTCTTGCCATTGTCATTTATAAGAAGTCTTCTGACTATATTTCTTCCAAAACAGATTTGAGCTGAATGTTACCAATAATTGTGATGACGGATTATATGAACAAAACTGTGACATCAGAATCGAACAAGGCTTAAACCACCTGGGATATGCAAATGACACAATCTTGCTTTCTGAAAGTGAGGAGGATTTGAAGCACTTGCTGATGAATATTAAGGATGGCAACCTTCAGTATGGTTGCCATACTGTACAGTTGCCCTACTGTTCAGCACTACTCAATGTCAAGAAGACCAAACCCTCACAAATGGACCAATATGTAACCTCATGATAAAAGGAGAAAAGATTGACGTTGTCAAGGATTATGTCTGGCTTAGGTCCACAATTAATGCTCATGGAAGCAGCAGTCAATAGATCGAAAAAGCCTGAGTAAATTTACTGCAGAAAACATTATTAGAGTATTGAAAACTAAGGACGTTATGTTGAGAACTATGGTAAACCTTACCTGATACCATGGTACCCTACCATGGTATTTTCAATGGCCTAATTTGCATGTAAAAGTTAGACATGGAATAAGGAAGGCATAAGAAGAATAGATGCATTTGAATTGTGGACCTAGAGAAGAATAATGAAAATAACATGGACTGCTAAAAGGACAAACAGATTTGTCTTGGAAAAAGTGTGGTCAGAGTGCTTTTTAAAGACAAAATGGCAAGACTTTGTATTTCATACTTTCTACATGTTGTCAGGAGAGTCCCATTCCTGGAGAAAGACATCATGTTTGGTGAAACAGAGGGGCAGCGCAAAAGAAGTCCCGTGCAAAGATGGATTGACACCTGACTGTAGCAATGGACTCAAACATAACAATTGTGAGGCTGGTGCTGGACTGAGCGGTGTGTCCTTCTGGCGTGTGTAGGGTGACTAGGGGTTACAACTACTCAGTGGCACACAACAACAACAACACCTGGAAGAGGCTCACAGTTTCAGGACTTTCCCCTCATTGGTTTTTATCTAGCATGCATTCAATATTTAAATGAGGCACAAAATCCAGACCAAAATCGAAGAAAAATTTTGGATAGGAAGAATAGGTTATAGAAGGGGATACTTTGGAAAAGAAGTCCAGAGGGCCCTTAGCTAATCTAAAAGGCCTGGCAAAACATAAAGCCAGACTTTATATTCTGCTAATCATGTATCTCCAACCAGAGGCTGATTTTCTGAGGTCTTCCCCTTTTGCCCGGTCCTCGATAGTGTACCACCACCCCAGCTTGATGTTTCCTGCTGTGCTCTGCTCTCAGACCCGAAGCTCAAGAGTCTATTCATTCTTGGTGGGAACTTCCTATCTTTCTTATGCTTGCCACTTCAGGTTGTAATTTGCCCTTCACCTTCATTTATGCTAGAGCCCTGGTTCTCAACCTTCCTAATGCCGTGACCCTTTAACACAGTTCCTCATGTTGTGGTGGCCCCAACCATAAAACTATTTTCATTGTTACTTCATAACTATAATTTCACTGCTATGTATCATAATATAAATATCTGATACGCAGGGTATATTTTCATTGTTACAAATTGAACATAATTAAACAATTAAAGCATAGTGATCAATCACAAAACAATATGTAATTATATATTGTGAAATATTTGTGTTCTCTGATGGTCTCAGGCGACCCCTGTGAACGGCTGTGCTAGAGGGTTTTGTATGGAAGTACATCTCCACTTATCTTTCATGTTAAGATTCCCGCCAGATTCCTTCCATTATCACCTCTTCCCCCTTGTCAGCCTCTGACTAGCTAACACATCTTTCTTTCATTTTTCAGCTAATGTCTACACGGGAACACATTAGAATAACCAACCATTTGGGATCAAATGGACAACATTTACACTAAAGTTTTGCAAATGTAGTGGCCTGGTTTAAACAAATTCCATCATAAAAGTAAAGTTGCAATTTTAGACCTGTAAAATTACTTCTACCTATTTTATCTATTAGAATAAGCCCTATAGAATTACCAATATTTAACCTGTTTGACATTTTTAAAATGGCAATCTCAATTGATTTAACTTAAAAATAAAATGAGACCCAAATAACTAGATGCTGGATAAAGCTGAATAAATTATTCATTAACTTTCTGACTCAGAAATGCAGTCCTCAAGTTCTAAAAGAAATAAACTGAACAAATACCAGTAGTATTAGTGGAAAAAATGGGATTCCAATTATTTCAGAAGCCAACTCCTCAGATGTTAGGCATCCTCAGAAATGATATGCAGGTTATAGACTGGCACCATATACAGCTCAGTGAAGAAAAGCTCTGCACTGCACTGGGATGTGCAAAGATAATCACTTCATGGCCATATTATATTTTGTTATCAAAATATGAAAAGAAGAAAATCACTCTCAACTACTGAAGATTTTGAAACATTGAGTCAAGTTTCAAGTCTTTTGCTTTTTATTATTATAATTCCCTTTTATATACTCTTCCCCGGAGCAAATCCAATAATTGCATATTGAGTAAAATCATGTTACATTTTTGTTATTCCACAGAAGAGGAAAATAAAAGAAGAGAATAAAAAATGTTATAGTACTACTTTTCCCTAGAGTGAATAACAATTATTGATAAGTTTGGCACACATTAAAACAACAGCCAACAAAATCAACAAATCAAAATAAATGCTTCCCAATCAAAAGCCCTTTCTACCTATACTAATTATATGTATCATTCATATTCACTCCACTTATAACAAAAAATATTAAAAATTATACATTCAAATAAAGGGGAAAAAAAGGACACTTCTCTATTCATAGTACTAAAGGAGGTAGAGTCAATTAGCTTCAGGGTCAGTGGTGGAGAGAGGGCAAGGTTCCCAAGGTCCTCCTGATAAGAAGGCCACACCCCAAGCAGGCACAATCAGGTTTGACATGCCTGACAGGTTGCATACCACCTCTAAACTTTTATATGTCTTCAAAGTGACGTAAAATGATCTAACTGTGCAGCAAGGTAAAACTGGCCCTGTGGGTTTCAGAGGCAAACGGAGGTTTAGATCAAGCAGATGTCAGTGGTAGAGTTGCCCGAGTTCCAAGTCAGAAGGTCAGCTCTCAGGCTAGAAGCTTCCAATTTACAGGTCTGCAGAGGGTGATGAACCCTAGATTTGCAGACCAGATGGCAGGCTTCTGGCTACAGAGGTAAATTAATCCAAGGTCAGCAGTTAAAATGGCAAGCTTCTGAGTCCTCCCAGGATTAGTCGGCAATAAGGCCGGCCAGTAACGCAAGCTTCAAGAACTAGATATTGACAAACCAGATTTAGGTTCCAGACCTCGCAGTAAGTAAACAAGCAATATTTCCCACAGTAAGCACTTATATTGGAAGGAGGTCATACCTTCCAAGAGATCCCATCATGGAGAACGATTAAGTCTTACTGGCCAAACCACTGAGAATCGTGGCCTAGTCAAGTTGACCCCAAACCTTAACTATCACAACACGGAGGACCTCTGAGTAGTTGAGGAACACATTCTGAGTAACACTGAGAGAGAATTAAATTGCGTATTTGACCACGTGATAGTAACTTATCTGTTTGTGCCAATC
Organism: Echinops telfairi; assembly: GCF_000313985.2. Classification (NCBI taxonomy): domain Eukaryota; kingdom Metazoa; phylum Chordata; class Mammalia; order Afrosoricida; family Tenrecidae; genus Echinops; species Echinops telfairi. The sequence goes on from NW_022103958.1 coordinate 26,568,886, forward strand.
ATCTTATCTAATATCCTTCAATCTAACGATATTTTTACATATTTCTTTTTTTAACCTTAATTGCAGACTTCTTGATATTAGAAAATAATTGCCCCACAGAACCCAGCACAGGTTCAGGTCTCTCTACACACTGTTAAAATCTCATTAATACCTTATGTAATAGAGAATGTGTTTCTGTTAGAAAACATGAGACTATTTCCAAAGTTGGAGACTAGGTTGCTTTTACCTATTTGTGATAATACAGAATAGAGGCTTTCATGCACGTAGTATAAGGAGAAATTTCATGCGGAAAAATAAATATGTATTTATAAATGTGTATTTTCCAAATGGGAGAATGAATATCTTTCATTAGATTTTCAAAAAGGTCTGTAGCTGAAAATAAAAATAAAAAGGTTAATAACCACTGAGCTGGAGAACACTTCAGCCTTAAGGAAACCCATTTTTGTTCAAGTACTGTGGCTGTAAATCTCTATAAAATAAATTAGTCCATCTTCTAGCCCCACTAAGCACACATAAGCGAAGATGATGGGGTAGTCACAATGTGTGCTTCAGGGTCATCATTCTGAAAATAGGCTCTCATGGTTGCCTGAGTCACATGCATCCTCAGTCCAAGGCACCCCTGAAACAGTTATAGCTGATATGTTCACTGGGATTGACTTTATTTCTCCTTCACCTATCATACATAGTCTAATTTGAAGATTCCTGGTTATTTGATAATTGTATTATGTGTACAGTCTTTAAAGTTTACCTTAACAGAGACAACAGTGTAATGCTTTTAATAGACAATAATTACACTGCCTATGGAACACTGTATTTTCTCATTTTGAATACTTATGTCATTTATACATAAAAATAAAGATATACTGAATTATTATTGTTTTCTTAGCACTATGACTGGACCTACCAAATATACAAACATTATCAATACATAAATTATTAAAATAACCCCTTTATTTGAATAATGAAAAGATTAGTATGTATAGATTATATAACCAATGATAGCGACATTAACAATTCTTCATGACATAAGATATATGGAAAAATACAGATAGAAGACCTCAGTAGTAAACAAACTGGGATCAGCACAGTGTAGAAAAGCGCAATAAATAATTACATGAGAGCAACACCTTAACCGGGTATGAAAACTACTGAAGGGCTCATAGAAAGGTGGCTTTTGAAAGGAGAGGAAGAGAGTTGATGTGCACCCACAGCTACCAAGCAAGGCAAACAAACAAAGAAACATAAAAACAAAATCACCCCACTGGATGAAAGCACAAACATTTATTTCTGCTAAACACATTATTCTGAATTATTAATAATAATATACTGATTTTTAATAATTCCTGTAACTGAATAGTTTTTGCAAGATATGTCCTTGTAGTCCCACATAAATGCTGTGAGGATCTTCTTTAATTAATCATCTGGTAATTCTCTCCTAATTGATACAGCTGGAGTGCAATATGCAGTAAACCTGAGACTGCTTTCTAGCAGGGAAGCTATAACAGAAAGTTTCTATTTTGCAATAATAGAGAAATTTTACCTAAAACTATAATGGCTAATCAAAATCCTTGGTTCACAATACATTTTAATCACAAATTCTGCATTTTTATTTTATTTTGTTCTTTTTAGTAATATAATAAACACCGGTGTAGCTGGGAACCCCCTTCCCAACCTCCTTTAAACTTATAATTCATAGTTTATAAGAAAACTGAGGGTTATAAAGTTTAACTACCTGCTGAATGTCAAATAGCTAGCAAATCTTACATTAGAGATTTGAGCCCAGTCTGCCGAACCCGAGTTGGTACTCTGTGGTTGTAGTTTAAAATCATACTGTACTTGTAAGTCATAGGATTTCTTTTTCTAGATTCTTGGCAGTGAACCTAACTGAGAATTTACAATGCCCCTTTTCCTTTGGTCACAGTTTCACACATGAGCCAGGTAGGGTAGGTACTTACCCTACCCCTACGCTTTCCCCTATGTATGAAATCCCTGTGTATAACATTCCTTTCCTTTGTAACATTAAATATAGATTTTTTTTAAATCTTGAAGAACTTTCATGATGATTTGATCTCTACAATAAGTAAATATATTTTTCCAATGTTAAAAAAATTTGAACTGTCCTGTGGTAGTGAGACAGGGCGGCCTTAGTAGTGCCCAGAGATGTATGCATGCCCTCGTTCTCAGATATATCAAGGCAAAACAAAACACAAAATTAGAATTCAGCAAATAAAAATACAATAAATAAAACATCAGAAAGCCTCAGAAACAATAAACAATAATAAACCACATAAAGAAGAACAAGACATCATTCACAAGTGACTAAAATAAAAAATGAGAAAAAAAATTTTTAGGAAGAAATGGTAATTGAGCTACCTGATAAAGAACTCCAAAGACAAATATATAGATTTCTCAAGAGATCAAGAAAATGGAATGAAAGTCCAAGTGGTGTAGTTAGATGGTTTTATTCCAACTAGACACTCCTTGCTCAGGGTGAAGTCAAACCTGTCAATCGGGTCACAGTCTGATGCTGTCAAGGAACCTCCTTCTCTCTTCCCATTTGCCTTTCAGCATGCTGGGTCTGGATGGCTGACTCTGAGAGGTGCCAGAGCTCTGCCCAATTTTCATTGACCTTGGAGCCATGCAACTCTGTCCACGCCCACCAGCCTATCATCTTCCTGCATTCTGTATCATTGCATGTGGCTGCGAGTCTGAAGAGGGACTTATGGAAAACTATCAGACTTATGAACTTGAGTTGGACTTGGTTGGGATGTTTTCTTGCTATACAATTACTTCTTTGTATAGAACTTTTTCTTATACATATATGAGTAGCATTAGACTTGTTTCTTTAGGCAACACAGCCTATCAGAACAGGGGGGAAAAGAGAACATCAATGGCAATCCAGAAAAAGAAGTAGAAACTTCAGACAACCAAAACAAATCTAAAATAACAAAATTAATACACGATTAGAAACTATGCAACGGTAACAACTAGAAACTCAATGAAATTTAAGAAACACACCCAAACCCAAATCCAAACCAAACTCAAACTCAGTGCCATGGATAAAACACCAACTCCTAGCGACCTCCTTGTAAGGCAGAGCAGAACTGCCCCCGTGGATTCCAGAGGCTATAAACCTTTATAAGAGCAGAAAATCTAATGTTTATCTAGTGGAGAAGTTGGTGGGTTTGAACTGCTGACCTTCCAGTTAATAGTCCAACTCATAACCCACCACTCCACCAAGTTCCTTCAATAGGCTACCAAATCAGGGAACTAGAGGACACATTCCTTGACACAAATTATTGTAAGGAGGAGTCAGAAAAAGAAGGAAAATGAAGAAAGTCTAAAAATTAGATGATATAAATCAGACAATATAATGGAAAAAGTGTCTCATTCTGAACCTTCCTCACAATTGTTCTATTTGAGCTCACTGTCACATGCAATGTATCAGTCCATCTAGCCAAGCATCCTCTTCTCTTTTTGCTGATCTCCACCTTACCAAACATGACTTCTTTTCCCAAGGACTAGTTTCTCCAAGGAGCCCTGGTAGCAAGTGGGTTGTGACTTGGGCTGCTAACTGCAAGGTCAGCAGTTTGAAACTGCCTCAGGAGAAAGATGAGACTTTTTACTCCTATAACAAGTTATGATCTGGAAAACCTATATTTGGATCAAGGTCAAAGAACGAGAAGCCAATGAGTCTGGTGCAGGATCCAGACCAGCAAAAAGGAAGCAAGCTTTTCCACAGTGCTCTTATATAGGAAGTAGGTCACAACCCAAGGAAACTTCCTTCCAAATGCATTAAGACTGTAACCTAAGGGAGGTGTGTTCCATTTGATTCTTCTTACAATTGGCATTCATTGTCTTGTGTTACTTATGGGGGATTAAAACACTCACTGCCACTGAGTCTAGACCTACTCAGAGATACCCTTCAGCACAAGTTAGAACTCCCCCCCTATGAGTTCCCAAGACTGTAACTGTTTCTATTTATGGAAGTAGAAAGCCCCATCTTTCTCCCATGGAGGAGAGAGCCCCTAATTGTCAAACCACTGAGAATCTTGACACAGCCAAGTTGACACAAAACCTTTCTATCATGCCTAATTATAGATCCAAAGCAAGTATGATGAAGTCTCATCATCTTTGCTTCTAAGGTTATTCTGTCTGTGCTTCTTCCAAGATAGATTTGTTTGTTCTTATGCCATTCCTGTTACTTTCAATATTCATCAACTCCATAATTCATGCATCCATTCTTCTGCAAACTGCCTTACTCATTGTCTAGCTCTCACGTACATATTACATTGAAAATGCCATGGCTTGAGACAGACACTATTTTGTCCTCAAAGTGACCTCTTTGTTTTCTAACACTAAGTACTCTGAAGTAGATTGGCCCAATGCAACATGTTTGATTTCTTGCCTACAGCTTCCATGAGCATTGATTTTGGATCCAAGTAAAATGAATTCCTTGACAACTACAATCTTTTCTCTGTTTATTCTGTTGCCTATTTGTGCAGTTGTGAGGATTTTTTAAAAATCCTGTACAATGAGTTGTAATGCATACTGTGATGCATGGTATTCCTTGATCTTCGTCAATATGTGCTTCAAATCCTCTTGGGTTTCAACAAGCAAGGTTGTGCCTTCTAGCTGTCAGCAGCTTGTCAATGTGCCTTCCTCCAATCCTGATGCCTTGATTTGCCCAGTTTACAGGCTGAATAAATATAGTGAACCGATACACCATGAAACACACTTCTCTGGATTTTAAACCTTTGAATGGTTTAATAGAACCTTGTTCTATTAAAACTACTGGCTCTTGGATGATGTGCAGGCTCCTCAGGAGCACAATGAAGTATTCTGGAATGTCTATTCTTTTCAATATTTTCCATAGCTTGTTAGTAGCCATACAGTCCAATGATATCCTTTGCTTTCAACCAAGATCAATCAAACCTCACTAGATATATCCCACATCCTCTTCTGAATCCAGCTGAACTTCTGGCAGCTGCCTGTGGCTATACTGGTGCAACAATTTTTGAATTATCTTTAACAAAATTTTACTTGCATGTGATACTAATAATAATACTTGATTATTTTCACATTCTTTCAGGGTACTTTTCTTTGGAATTAGAACAAATGTGGATCTCTTCTAGTTGGTTGGCCAAGAAATTGGCTTCTAAATTTCTCACCAGAGATTAGTGAATGTTTCCAGAACAGCATTAGTTTGTTAGAAGATTTCAATTGGTATTCTTTCAATTGCTGTTTTATGTACATGCCCTCAGAGCAGTTTGGGTTTTTTTATTCAGCACTGTCTGGTTTTGATCATATGCCATCTTTTAAAATGGCTGAATGTGAATCAATTCTTTTTGGCACAGCGACTCTGCATTTTCCTGACTTCTTTTCATACTTTCTGCATTATTCAATATTATCACTTGAGGCTTGTGTTAGGCATGGTTCTCTAGAGAAGCGAAACCAGGACACTTATGATTAGATAGATAGATGATAGATGATAGATAGATAGATAGATAGATGATAGATAGATAGATAGATAGATAGATAGATAGATAGATGATAGATAGATAGATTATACAGCACGAAGAAACATAACAGCTAATTAGTCCACACAGCAGTACAGAGGGCTTAGTTCAACTCACTTCCATTGAACAGTTAATATACCAGAAGTCTTTCTTTTTTTTTTTTAATGAACACAGCAATTAGTCTTTATTAAGAACTACATATACACACCACCTGCAACTGTTTCTCAAAGGAATCTGCTTATAGGATTAGTGAAAACAAAAATCCTTGCATTGAGATAGGGTTGCCATTTCAGTGGACTCTGAAGAAAAAATATCTACTGGCATTTTCTTTTTTTTTTCTTTTCTTTTTTAACATTTTATTAGGGGCTCACACAACTGTTATCCCAATCCATACACACATCAATTGTGTAACGCGCATTTGTACATCGTTTCTCAAAACATTTTCTCTCCATTTAAACCCCCGGACATTAGGTCCTCATTTTTCCCCTCCCTCCCC
>NW_022103958.1:26575781-26580961 GCF_000313985.2 Echinops telfairi
ATTTGCTTATTCACCCGCTTTGTCTTCAGCGGTTGTGTCGGGAAGGTGAGCATCATAGAATGCCAATTTACTAGAAGAAAGTATTCTTGCGTTGAGGGAGTACTTGAGTGGAGGCCCAATGTCCTTACCAGAAGTCTTTCAACTCAGGAGGGCTGCCTGCCACGTCCCAAGTCAAGGAAGTAGACAGCTGAGTCTTCCCTCGGACAATGCAGGCAGAGTCTGCCCACAGGCAGCAAACAGCAGGGCTGGTCACCAACAGTCAGCAACGCAGAAGCTTAGGGAAGCAGGCCCGGATGGGATATCAAACTCAAGCAATGCAACACGACAGGTTCCACCAGCCTCAAGCTCAAGCGAAATATACAACAGCAGCGTGGAGAAGCAGGTCTCAAAGGATCCAAGGGTTGGCTCTCCCACAGGTAGTGAAGCACACAAGTTGAGGCAGGGAACTAGCTAAAGCAGCCTCTTGCTGGTCTGATCATCAGAGAGCAAGAGAACGAGGGATGGACTTTGACAAGATATTTATCTCTTTGCCCTCCAATCAAACGATGATGTCCTTAATCCTACATGTTCCTATTTGCCAGGTTGGTACAATAAACCTACCTATCACAGGGCTTAACTTTATTCTTTGACTCTTGAGATATATTGAGCATGTTCTATTTTGGGTTCCTCATTCTCAGACTTTGCCCATTTCCTTATGATTTACTTTGACCTCTTGAGCTGCCCCCTGAAATTCTCTATCCAGGTTTACTTCATAATTTCTTCTACTAATTTTTTACAATACAATACATTCAGTAATTTTAGTTACAATACAATACATTCAAAAGCAAGTGTCAAAGTCTCCTCTGATGTCCAGTTTTGTATTTCCTTTCTTTCCTGTCTTTTTAATGACCTTTTGATTCATTTATGTATGATGTCACCTGATAATTGCTCTGACCTTCAGTCCTTAGTGTTTAATATGTAAAATCTGTCCTTTTATTAGTTTCTAAATGTAAGTGGGATATACTCAAGTTTGTGTTTTGGCTCATTCCTCTTTGTTTGTAACTTGGTATCCCAGCCACGAATAATAGGCATAGCATCTTGATTATATACTTGGTTAATTTTAGAAGTTGGTAAAATTCTTCAAATTCTTTATCATTGACTTTAGTGGTTAGTGAGTGACTTTTTAAAAATTATTTTACTGGGGGCTCATACAACTCTTATCATAATCCATACAAACAGCAATTGTGTAAAGCACATTTATACATTTGTTGCCCTCATCATTCTCAAAACATTTGCTCTCCACTTAAGCCCCTGGCATCAGCTCCTCCTTTTTATCCCCTCCCTCCCCTCTCCCCTCTCCTTCTTGAACTTTTGATAATTTATAAATTATTATTTTGTCATATCTTACACTGCCCAACATCTCCCTTAACCCACTTTTCTGTTGTCTGTCCCCCAGGGAGGAGGCCATATGTAGATCTCTGTAAGTGGTTGCCCCTTTCCTCCCCATCTACCCTCCACCCTCCCGGTATTGCCACTCTCAGTACTGGTCCTGAGGGGATCATCTGTCCTGGATTCCCTGTGTTTCCAGTTTCCTATATGTACCAGTGTACATCCTATATGTACCAGTGTAAATCTGGTCTAGCCAGATTTGTAAGGTAGAATTGGGATCAGGATAGTTGGAGGGGAGGAAGCATTTAGGAACTAGAGGAAAGTTGTATGTTTCATCATTGCTTCACTGCACCCAGACTAACTTGTCTCCTCTCCAGGACCCTTCTGTAAGGGGATATCCAGTTGCCGATAGATGGGCTTTGGGTCCCCACTCTGCACCCCCTCTCATTCACAATGATATGATATTTTTGTTCTTTGATGCCTGATACCTGATCCCATCAACACCTTTTGATCACACAGGATGCTGTGCTTCCTCCATGTTGGCTTTGTTGCTTCAGAGCTAGATGGTCGCTTGTTTACTTTGAATAATAGTTGTATTATTTGGTTTTCCTTTTAGATATAGAGATATTGTTCTATCACATACAGGCTCGAAGGTCCTAAAATCTTTTCACCATCCTTACATATCATTAAGATTGACAGTACTTTGGGAGGCAGTTCTTCTCAGTCATATCTTAGTGCTTTGATGCCCTGGTGCCATGGTGAGTTATGCAGTTGGGCTGCTAACCACAAGATCAGCAGTAAAAAACTGCCAGTCACTTTGCAGGAGAAAGATGATGCTTTCTACTTCCTTAAAGATTTACAGTCTCAGAAACTTGCAGAGGCAATTCTACTCTGCTCTGCCGGGTTACTAAGTCAGAATAAACTTGATGGCAATGAATTTGGTTGGTGTGTTTCCCATTCTGAAAGGCTCATTGTGGTAGTTACATAATTTCCTGTCAACTTGAAGTGTAGGGGTGGAGTACAGCCTGTCAATCAGGCCACAGCCTGATGATGCTTTCTTTGGGTATAACCTCCTCCTAAGGAGGGTCCTAGGAACCTCTGGCTCTCTCTCTGCTTCACCTTCCTGCTGTCAAGTTAATTGGAGAGCTGCCAGAGACACTGCCATTGGATCCAGAGGACTCTGCACCCACCAGCCTGTGATCTCCCTGCATTCTGTATCATTGCAAGTGGCTGCATGAGTCTGAAGAGCAATTTTTGGACTAGTATCAGACTTATGGACTGGTTGTCGACTGGGCTGGGATGTTTGCTTTATATTCAATTACCTCTTGATATAATGCTTCCTATTACACATATACAAGTGTCTCACAATTTGTTTCTCTATTCAACCTGACTTAACACACTCATCTTTTAGCATATAAGATAATGATCCATTTCTATTCATAAGATTCTCAGTGGCTCAGGCTTTAGATGTGGAGCACTTCTTCATAGTCTGCTGTGAAACATGTTCAGAGTGGGCGACCTTCTTGATATTTAAAATATTAGGGACATTCCAGCATCATAACTGCACCCAAGCTGTCAACCATAGCTTGACAAACTCACAGAGACGTGGAACCATAGAAGATAGACTTTTTCATAAGCTACCAAAGACATAGCATAATTAAACTTTCCAAAACCAAAGTTTCAAAGTCAAGGCAATATGAAGATGTAAAAGACTATATTATATTTAAGAAGATCAGTATAACTTCTAGGTAACTCTATACTCAGGTTAAAAGTAAAGAACCATGAAATATGTGAATAAAATCATTTCCTTTGACACAGTCCAAAAAGACATGCTTTGATGTTTCAGATGTTTTATGGATGCCATTAGCAATTAAATTCAGCATAAATGTGACCCTCTGTCTGTGAGTTGTCTTTTTTTGCCGACTAATTAGCAGGCCATATGTTATGTGGTATCAAACCTTAATACTAAGACTTCTAACTGTGAAGTAGTTAATCTACAGTTTTCATTTTTTCAGAATATTAATAGCAATACTTTGCAATTTAATAGAGCCCTTCATATAATAATTTCTAAAAAGTACAGAAGTATTAATTAACTAATTGTAGGTTTCATTTCCTTTTAAATATGTCTAGATATTTCATATCATTATGATATCATGAGCTATTAGTGATGCCCAAATGATTAGTTTAAAGGGACTATTTGCTCTTTCAGTTAATTTAGAAAATATTTGAAAATTTCATAACTAATCAAGTCTTCTACTTCTGAACACATTTTTTTCACATATATGAATCACATATTTAAGAATTTACTCAAAGGAAATGCCAGTGGCATTTCTTTCATGGGCTTAAAAAAATTCATAGAATATAAAACCTGCTTCATGCTAAAATAACTTGGTTTCAGTTAATGCCACACCTTTTCCCCATCATTCAGAGGTGATGAAGATTTATGAATAAGTGAAGACAATGTGACTATGTGAAAGAAAGAATTTGCTAGTGGTGTGATTTGTAAGAAATCTCTTTACACAATCAAGTCTCAGTTTAACCAGTCTACTTATATATAATGTGGGTTAAATATTAGAATTAACCTAAAATTTGAGGGGTCCTATGGCACAGTGGGTTATGTATTGGGCTGTTAACTGCAAGGTCAGCAGTTAAGAAGAATTCACTTCAGAGGACAGCACTGAAGCTACAGCTCAAGAAGAGGGGCTTGTCTGATCAGAGCACACAAGAGCCAACGAAGGGCGAAAGGGGAAAAAAAAAGAGTGAAGCACATCCTGGCTCACCAAGCCCTGAGGACAGTGTTTCTGCTCAGAGCAGCAATGCATAGAGACGACCACAGGGCCGGCCTCACTATGGGACACAGCGTTCCTCATTGACTCATAGCAACTTTGGGGACAACATTAGAGACACATGGCGGGAATTGTGCCCACCCTGAGCTCACTATGCTGAAGCTAGCCTCTGGGGGCATGCAGCAGAGCAAGGGGGACAGCAGAGCAATGAAGTCCCCAGGCATAGATGAGGGGCCTAGGCATGGCACCCCATCAGACACAACAAAAAAGCACTTGTGAAGGACAACAAACAGACCCTGTACTATTTATAGGGGTTTTTTGTGTTGTTGTTGTAGCTATTGTTTTACTTTCTATTGTTGCTTAACTGTACTCAGTCTTATGATGGTACATAGCATGTACACCTGGAAGGGATAGGTAGGATAAACAAGCCAGGAGAGAGAACAATGGGATGACAGTTCTGGGGGCACATGTGAGAAGGGGAGGCGGGGGAAAGGATGTGGGTGTTAACAAACCCAGGGACAAAGGAACAACAAGTGATCCAAAATCAGTGGCAAGGTGGGTGTAAGAGGTCTGGCAGGGCTGGATCAAGGGCAATGTAACGGAGAGGAATTCCTAAAATCCAAATGAAGGCTGAAAATGATAGTGCGACAACAGGAAAGTACAAAGAAATAGAGGAAAGAACTGGGAGGCAAAGGTTAGTTATAGAGATCTAAATACAGGCATATATAGATGTAAATATATTTATATATGATGAGGGGGAAATAGATCTATGTACATATATTTATAGGTTTAGTATTAAGGAAACAGATGGACAGTGAGCCCCTGCTCAAATCCTCCCTCAACACAAGAACACTTTGTTCTAACAATTTGACAGTCTGAGATGCTCACCTTCCTAGCAAGATCACTGAAGACAATGGGTGCACAAACAAATGTGGTGAAGAAAGCTGATGGTGTCTAACTATCAAAAGATATAGCGTCTGGGGTCTTAAAGGCTTGAAGATAAACAGGCAGCCATCTAGCTAAGAA
>NW_022103958.1:26581590-26624444 GCF_000313985.2 Echinops telfairi
GGACAGACAGCAGAGAAGTGGGTGAAGGGAGACATCAGATGGTGTAAGATATGACAAAATAATAATAATTTATAAATTATCAAGGGTTCATGGGGGCAAATAGAGTGGGGAGGGAAGGGAAAAATGAGAAGCTGATACCAAGGGCTCAAGTAGAAAGCAAATGTTTTGAGAATGATGATGGCAATATACGTACAAATGTGCTTGACACAATGGACGGATGGATGGATTGTGATAAGCGTTGTATGGCCCCCAATACAATGATAAAAAAGAAGAAGAAGAACCACCGGCTGCTCAGCTAGAGAAAGATGTGGCTTTCTATTCCTGTAACCAGTGAGCCTTGGAAACCAGTAGTTCTACTCTGTCCAATAAGGTCACTATGAGTTAGAATCAACTTGATGGCAATGAGTGAGACCTAACAAAGATACTGAGTAGATTAAATGAAGTAGTACATTGAAGCAACCTTAACATGACCGCATTGTGACAAACTACATTTTTAGGCATGTCCTCTTCGTTTTCTATTAGTGATTATCACTCAGGAAGATTTCCACTTTCAAATTTTATTTGGTGGTTTCTGAGAATATACGTAGTAAAACACACCAATCCAAAGACGTTGATGGCATTCCTCCAGTTGTACAACCATCTCATTGTCTTTATCTAAGTTGTTCATCCCATTAACATAAACACACTGGTTTCAAGTTTTCTATTTAATCTTTCAAGTTGCTGTTGTTAATAAGGTATAGTTCTTCAAATATTTTAACTAGCTAAATTAAAATATTGTTTGGTATTAAGAAGCCTTCAGGGAATCATTTAGACTTAAGTTTTGTTTTTATCCCCTACTCTTTAAAGCCTCATTGCATGTGAGAGTATCTATAGATATCAGTTGTGCAAACTACCATCCGTTCACTGCTGCAATCACAAGAGCAAGGCTCCAGGTCCTTTTAGATTCCAGTGGATTGTCACAAATTGTATGTTGTATGTATACATGAATGAATGATCTAAATCTTTGAGAAAGGTTTCACAGTTTGTCAGACCAGGATGTGTCCCAAGAATGGGAAGGAATCACAAACTGCTGAATCTTGACAACGTGCCTAACACTATGCATGTATTTTATGAACTGTTTTTAAAGGACAGGGTTTTTCTTCTTCTAAAAGTTCATTTTCCTTTTTGTCACTTCTCAAAAAAGTATGATTAATCGTCTACCATTTTTACATGAAAATATTTTCCATAATTCCACACTATGCCTTTTTTTAAGACAACACAGTTATTGAAGTTGAATATGATGTTTCTAGAACAAAATTATATTCTTTTCTACTTAAATTGTTATTTTAATTACAGCGCAATATATGTCTGCTATGTCCCCCAAAGCCAAACCAAACTCACAGCCATAGTCTATTCTGATTCATAGTAACTGTGTTATAGAGTTGATTCTGATGCATAGTTATCCTGTGTAGGGTTTTTGAAGTTATTCATATTTACAGGGGCAGATGGCCTCTTCTTTCTCCCAAGAGTACTTGGTGTGTTTGGCCTGCTGCCCTTTCCGTTAGTCGTATCCCAACGTTTATGCAACAGCACCTCCAAAGTTCCTTTGCGAGGTCAACCTTGGTAGAAAACTTTTGGTGTTGTCTTTCAAAGATGCTCAAGGGATTGGTGTATGTGGCATCATATGAATTTTACACTTTGTTTAAATTTTTATCATGCACAAATAGTATAGAGAGTCTTTGAAATCCTCTAAGGAAGTTCTCCTCTGTTCTATAAGGTCACCATGAGACTTTGGAATGAACTTGATGGAAATGGGTTGGTCTGCGGAACCATTACATACAACCTCTCAGCTTTTCACTTTGAAATAGTAAATAAAAAATTGACACATAGGTCTATCTCTAAAACCTTGTATAAAACCATGATAAATCAAGGCTTTCCATTGGACAATTTCTCATAAAATTTTATTCAAGCATTTTTTTGAAAAATGTTTAATGTATGTTCTGAAATCTTGACTGCATGAAGTATGAAACAGAAGAATTAATTTTATTATATTAAAATAGATTATTAAAAAATAATTTTTACTTCTGTCTAATATTTGAAATAAAACTCCAATACTGAGCATGTTCTTTGTAAGTATTTAAAATTATTTTTTTAAAGTATTAATATAATCTTTACACAGTCTTTTATAATATTGCATGCTGAAATATTAATTACTGAGGTTATTTTTTAATTTGAAAATTCAAAAAATGTTTAGTGCGAACTAAGCAATCAATTCCAAAGTACAGTTTGGTGGTGGTGGTGTTGCCGGCAAGTCAATTCCGACTCATGGAAACACTATGTACAACAGAATGAATCACTGCCGAGTCCCGTGCCAATTGATCTTATGTTTCAGCCCATTGTTGCAGCCGCAGAGTCGATCCATCTTGTTGAGGGCCTTCCTCTTTTTTGCCGCCCCTCCACTTTTCAGAGTACGATGTCTGAACTGCTCCTTTCTGATAACATGTCCAAAATGCATGTGACAACGTCTCACCATCTTTGCCAATAAGGAACATTCTGGCTGTACTTCAAAATCATATTTGTTTGTTTTTTTGGCAGTCCATGGTATTCACCAAAAATACCACAATTCAAACACATGTTGGCGTTTCATCCATCTTCCTTATTCGATATCAGCTTTCACATGCTATACTTGACTTTAGAAACTACCATGGATTGGGTCAGATACACTTTAGTCCTCAAAGTGAAATCCTTGCTTTTCAACACTTTAAATAAGTCTTGTGTAGCAGATTTACCTAAAGCAATGCTTAATTTTATCTATTGACTGCTGCTTCCATGACCATTGATTGGATCCAAGCAAAATGAAATCCTTGAGAACTTCAATCTTTTCTCCATTTATCTTGATGTCTAGTTGTGAGTATTTTGATCTTCTCTACAATGGGCTTCTTGACAATGAAGGCTGAAATCCTTGATCTTCATCAGTAAATGGTTAAAGCCCTCACTTAGCAATCAAAGTTGTGTCAACTCGATATCTCAGGTTGCTAATAAACCGTCCTTCAATCCTAATAGCACATTCTTCATATAATACAGTTTCTCTGGTTATTTGCTCAGCATACAGTTTGAACAAGTATGGTGAGAGGATGCAACCCTGTCACACACCATTCCTGATTTGAAACCATGCAGTATTTCCTTGTTCTGGCCCCATAACTGTCTCTTAATCCACATACAAAGTTTCTCTTGAGTGTATTGAAGTGTTCTGGAATCCCCATTCTTCTCAAGGTTATCCATAGTTTGTTATGACCCACACAGTCTAATGCCTTTTATATTTATAGTCAATAAAGCACAGGTAAACCTTTCTGGTATTCTCTCCTTTCGGCCAAGATACATCTGAAGTGAGCAATGAAAACTCTTGTCCTAAATCCTCCTCTGAATCTGGCTTGAAGCTCTGGCAGCTCCCTGTCAATGTTCTGCTGCAACCATTCATGGATGATCTTCAACAAAATTGTACTTGTATGTGATATTAATGATATTGCTCTATATCTTGAGATTTCTGTTGGGTCACTTTTCTTTGGAATGGATCCAAATATGAATCTCTTCCAATCAGTTGGCCATGTAGCTTTCTTCCAAATTTCCAGGTTCATACCAGCAAGTGCTCCCAGTGCTTGTTGAAACATTTCAACAGGTGTTCTGTCAATTCCTGAATCCTTGTTTTACGCTAATGCTTTCAGGGCAACTTGAACTTCTTTCTGTATCATTGGTTCTTGTTTATATGCTGCCTCATGAAATGTTTGAATATTAACTTGTTCTTTTTGGTACAGTGACTGTGTTTTCTTTCCATCTTCTTTTGACACATCATGCAATATTTTGCCTGAGTGCAACTTGAGGCTTGAATTTTTTCGTGAGATCGTTTTTTTAGATATGCCAAATATGTTCTTCCTTTCTGGCTTTCTAACTCTAGGTTTTTGTACATTTCATTATAATATTTTGTTTTGTCTTATCTAACTACCATTTGAAATTTTCTGTTCAGCTTTGGGATTTCATCATTCCTTTCATTTGTCTTAGCTACTCTATAATTAAGAGCACGTTTCAGGATCTCTTCAGACATCCACTTTGATCTTTCTTTCAAATAACTTTTCACTCAATTTATGTATGATTTTTTATGTCTTCCTGCAGCCCATCATGTCTTCAGTCATAAGATTTCAATGACATGTTAAAGAAAATTAGGTGAAATATCCTACCTAAATGTTAAATTTTGGCTCTTGTGGACTTGCTTCAATTTTCTCCTGCTTTAAAATGAGTTGACACATGAACAAGTGATAATCTGTTCCACAGTCAGTCCCTGACCTTGATTTTGCTACTAATATTGAGCTTCTCCATCATCTCTTCTCACAGATGTAGTCAATTTTCTTTCTGTGTATTCTATCTGGAGAAGTCCTAGCATATAGGTTATATTTGTGTTGTTGAAAAATGATGTTTGCTACGAGCAAGCTGTTGGTCTTGCAAAATTCTATCAGTTTCTCTACAGCTTCATTTCTATCACTCGGGCCATTTTTCCAACTGTTAGTCCCTTCTTTTGGTTCTAACTTTTGCGTGTGAATTGCCTGCAACTATCAAGGTATCTTGATGGCATGTTTGATCAATTCCAGTCTAAAGACCTTAGTAACATTCTTCAATTTTGGGGTCAGTGCAAAAATTTGGATAATACTTGCATTGATTGGTTTTCCTTAGAGTTCGATAGATATAATCCTATCACAGACACACTTTTCCTTCAATATAGATTTTGAAGTGTCCTTTTAGCCAGTGAATAACAAGTCATTCTTCTTGATTATGTTATTCCCAGCCTGCCTATGTAGACCATATGAATTTTTGCTTCAGAATTCAAAATACCAGTCCATTTCAGCTCACTTGTTCCTAGGTATGGATTTTTATGTTTTCCATTTCACTTTTGATGGCTTCTAATTTTAAGCTTTATACTTTGTACATTTTGTCCCATCAGCAAGTGAAGACCCCAAAGGTTTTTCTCCCACAGGCTTTCCTCCATCCATGTGACTACGGTCAACTCCACTTTGAGAAAGCAGGTCCTTCTCAGTCACATTTTGAATGCTTTTCAACCAAGGGGCCTATTATCTGGTATTATCTCTGATAAATTCCTGCTTCCATTTATGAGGGCTTCAGTATCAGACAATGGGTTGACTCTCTGCGTAAGGTTTTCCATGGCTACTTCCTCCAAAGTGGGCAGCCACATTCTTCATAGTCTGTTCTGGGTCTGGAAGCTCTGCTGAAACCTGTTCACTTTGGGTGACTCTATCGGCATTTGAAATGCAGAGCTTCTAGCATCACAGCAACACATAAGCCTCCACAGTAAGACAAACTGCCAGACAAGCGGTGGTCCACGTGTGTAGCTGTCATTTTTATTGATGGAAAAAATATATTTACAATGAAGAAATTGTTGTTCTTGCGAAAGTGTACCATGTTACCTCCAGCTCCATTGCTAACATCAAGTCTCTATTTTCCAACTACTGGTCTTTCCTCTTTTGGTTTTCAAATTTTGATTTCAAACTACCAGTAATTGTCAATGCATCTTGATTGACTCACCAGACGGAAGAAGTTGATAGAATACTCCAATTCATTCACTCCTTGCTTTAAGCATTGCTGCATAAATTTGAATAATAGTTTTATTGACTAGACTTCTTTATAGCCAGATATTGTCCTATGATATACAGCATTGTCCTTCAAAACATATTTTGAAGTGTTAGTTCTAACAATAAATGTGATGCCACTCCTCTTGAATTTTTCATTCCTATTATATATTAAACCATATGATTGTCAGATTCATAATGGCTAATATCAGTTACTTGAGTTCATTTAAATCCAAGATATAAATATTTATGAGTGCCAGTTCATTTTTATAGATTTTAATTTTCCATGATTCATACTTCATATATTCCACATTTGTATTATACATAAATGTTTACAGCTCATTTTGAGTCACATCTCATCAGTGTGACTGAAGGATGTGCTCCATCCATGTCATTTAAGCTGATTCTGCTTGGAGGAGCCAGCCTTTCCCCAGACATACACTTGAGTGCTTCTGACCTGAGAGGTGTATCTTCTGGCACTGTATCAACCAAAGTTCTACTGCTATTCCTTAGGGTTCTAGTGGCTAATCTCTCAAAAGTGGCGCCTCAATTCGTTCTTTCTGGTCTCTTCTTAGACTCACTGCTCCACTTGCTATCTGCTCACTATGGCTGACCCTGCTGGTATCTAAATACCTGGACAGGTACAAAAAACTAACATAAGAGTGGTGACATAGCTTAATAACGCGACTTTAATTTGTAAATCAGGAACTCTGGTGGCATAGTGGGTTATGTTTTGAGTTGTTGACTGGTGTTTCAAATTCACCAGATGTCTAGGCAGAAATGCGAAGCTGTCTGCTCTCATAAAGACAGAGTCTCAGAAACCCTCAAAGGACAATTCAACTCTGTCCTTATTTTTTGTCTCCTGTCTGGCAAAGTGCTGAAGACATAGAAGACTATGTGGATGAATGAGTGATTGCAGGAATGAAACAGCTGAGAAAAAAGCTCTGCAATCAGTTTTCCTTTGTGAAAATTAAGTGAATATTGAACACTTAGGGATATCATAGTAACCAATTAAATATTTAATATATATTGTGCTTTATTACTGTGGAGCACCAAGGAGGACAAAGTCAAATCTATTTCTCACTTGAGCTATGCTTACCCACTGGGATAGCCTTCCGGAGTCCCCACTTCCGTGATCTAGGGGAGTTTTGCATTGCCTCCTCCTTCCCTCCTTCCCTTTCTTCCTTCTTTCATTTCATCTTTCCTTCCCAATAAAACAATTTCCTCTGTTACAATAGCCTCATGTTATAAAGAAATCTAATAAGAATAATCAGTTGAGATTGGTATAAGGCATGTGCCTTCTTGCTCTACATAATGCTGCATAATATGCCCATCAATTCTGGAAATTCTGGTTGATAAGTTTCTTTATTATAGACTCAAAATTTATTGATCTGTGACGTATTTCTTTCATTGAGGCTCTCCAAAGTGCTAAACATGGATTCTTTGTTATATTTGGGTTTAACATCCAGATATTTGCAGCAGAAAGAACTTTAAATTTAAAGTCAGGGCTTAGTAAACAATTAACTGTACAGCCTTAAATAAGTCCTAAAATATATTGCTGAGCTAGTAAATGATTCTCTCCAGGATATTTATAAATCACTGTAAGAGTTAGCCAATCCTTTTAGACCCACCTCTCCTTCATATGGGAAATACTGTTACTCAGGTAAACATTTAATTTTCAAGAAATAGCTACCACAATGTAGTGTCTAACAGGGGCCAGGCACAATTGTTAGTTATCTCCCTTTGTAACAAAATGTAACTGATGAGTAAGTGTTCTCCCATTTTCTACATGCTGAGCTGGAATTATTACTAAATATTCTTGAACTCTATTGTGCAATCCCTTTTCTCAGCATCACATCTCACCTACAGTTACATTACCAAACTCAATAAAACTTTATCATTTAAAGATAATTCACATTCCAAAATGGCAATTGAGAGCTGAATTTATGATGCTTAAATGTGAGCCACTCTTCAATCAAATAATATGTGGTGGAAATTACAGTGTAGAGTTCTATGCTGTACTGCTCATATTGGTATCTCAAAATAAAACTCACTGCCATGGAGCCAATTCTGACTCCCAGTGACCCATTTGGTGTTGTGATGTATAATTCCTTTTCATTGTTATAATTAATTCATATGTGGACTTTCTCCTAATGTGAATTGAGGTTAAGAAAACGTTAGCGTTAATGTGTAAGACGGCAAGTTAGGGCCCTCCACTGTTTAATGGATAAGCACTAGGAAAGTTTTCAGGGAACTTCTGAGGGAGGAATATTCACAGTGTCATTTTTTTCTCTCACGTTCCTAGTGCACCTGAATAATTAATTCAAGTCCTCTTACTAGCCTCCCTTAGAAGTAGTAAGGACATTCATTTCAGCATCCCACTAACTAACTGTTGAGACAAAGCACTCCGGGAACATGCCTTACCGCTGTCCAGTTTTCATTAAAAAGTGGAATCATTTACAGAAACACATGTATTTTATAAAAAATGAGAAAATAAATAGTGAAAATAGATTGAGAGAAATGCCAATTAAAACCACCCACAAAGATATAGTTTTAAATACTTATTTCATGTAGGTGTGAGCTTATGCATACATATTCCTTCATTTTCTTTTAATAGTACCTGTATCATTCCATATTTGCATATAAAATCCTTCAATTTTTTGAACTTGAGACTTGACTTTTTCCTTTGGTTCTTTCAGCTTGATATTTGCTGATTGTCGCCTTCCCTTTTGCTTTTCTAACTCCAGGCCTTTACTCGTTTCATTATGATGCATTCCCTTGTCTTCTTGTGCTGTCCTTTGACATGTTCTCTTCCACTCTGTTACTTCATTATTTTTGCATGATGTTTAGCTACTGTATGTTAAAGAGCAATGTCATGCTTGGTAAACCAGAGGGCCAGCGAAAAAGAGAAAGATGCTCTATGAGATGGATTGACACACTGATTCACACAGCACAGCTGCGAGGAGGTACCACGTCAGGCAGTATCTTTGACTTGTGCATGCAGGAGTGGGATGAATTGGAACGGACTCTAGAACAAATAAGGATATGTATGTATATATATGTGCACACACATACATAAACCTACCTACCCAGCAACAATTTTAAATAAATGAATATGTACATTTGTGTATATAAAATCTATAACATATGCAATTAGAAAATATGCTCAAGGGCATCATCCATCTTGGTGAGGCTGTGCTGTGCTCTGTGATTCCTTAGCTGGTTTAATGACTCTTCCTGTTGATTTCTAGGGTGGCTCTATTTCAATGGATAAAACAATTGGACTTGTTTTACTGGTTTCCTTCTAGCCTCAAATAACATAAATTGATTCCAAATAACATAAAGTAACTCTGGCCAACATAAGGAGAGGATGATACATTGTTTTATGGAAGACTGTAGGAGCTTTCAGAATAAAAAATATAATCATGAGAGAAATAAACTCTGAATGAATCAGAAATGGACAAACACAAAGAGCCAGAAAGTATCCCCCAAAGAATGGTCTTGCAACAGGTAACATTTGAATTAAAGATACCCAGTAATTTGTAGTGAGTGTATTCTGCGTTGTTCAAGATTCAAATTCCAGGGAGGGAGGGAGATTCAAATTGCTGTATCATGTGTCATTTGCCAATGTATTGAAGGATATGTAATACGCCATGTTATATCAGTTGATTCATTTACTGTACCACAAAGAAGAGATTATTCTCCAGAAACAAATGTTATGGAGGTTGTATAAATGATGAGAAGCCAAAAAGTAATGCCCATCAATTGGTTCTGTGAGCACTTTTAAACCAATTGCCATGCTTTCCGGTTTTGTTGTTCACTTCAAGCTCTTAGTGTAATGTTCTGACGCAGTGTAGGTGTGCTGGACACTTACTGATTCCTAGTACTCCACGGACACTGTGAGCACAGCTCATCCTTTTACATATCTGGGCATCTTCCACAGAGGGCTGACTTATTTTTATATGAATTAAACAATAATTCTAGCACTAAGAGACATGTTTATAGACTTGGAAAGAAGAAATTATTTCTTGTTTAACAATCTTTCTGATTTAGAAAAAAGATTGAGAAGAGAATCAGAACTCAGGGTTTCCATGCTCACTCCAAGGTCACCAGTTCTAAACCACCGGCAGTTCTGCATGAGAAAGAAGAGGCTTTCTACTCTCTGTAAAGAGATAGTCCCAGAAACTCACAGGGGCTCTTCTACCCCATCATGCAGGGTCATTATGAGTCAGCATTGACTTGATGGCAATAATTGTACTTAGGACTTCTGGTCATTTGAGATGAGAGGGACAGGGGAGATCACGTTTCAGGTCACTTTGACTTTTAAGATATGATGAGTTCCTGAGGGAATCCCATTAATATTCTGTAACATCACTTTTTCCCCCTGCGTATTGTTGACCATGTCATTATCATCATCAAAATAGACACATATTTCTTATCTATAAAAGGGGAACTGTAAACCCTCTCCCTCACTGTGTTCGCTGAGGATCAAAGAGACAATCCAAGTGAAAGCATTTAGAAATAGTACAGATGTTAATATTTGGTGTTTTAACTGTAAAATCTCATCAGTGTATGTCTCCATTCATCCCCTTCATAACATTATAGTTTCCTACAGCCCAAGAGTAAAACTATGAACAAAAGAAACACGCTTTCTGTTTTCTGCCAATCAATTAATCAATTTATCACAGTTCCTGAAGATAAAAAGAACCATCTACATACATCTTTCTCTGGACCTGTAAATCTCATTCACACTCCTTCTGTGATCTGCCTTTGGGGCATTTTATTCTGTAGATGGTGGAGAGGTTGAGCATACATGCAAACAATTCATTATCCAATCAAAGAGTTTCAGATCAAGAGTAAACCTCTAAGGGTCTTATTGATTTGCTGTGATGCTTAAGAGAAAATTAGTCTTTAATTTCTAAATGAGCAAACAGAGGACTGTCAGGCTGAGCAGATATCCTGAGAGCATACAGTGAATTATTGGCAGTGCCTATTTTAAGACCCAGGGGTTCTGAGCCTCAGATATCACCTATTAAATTGCATACTGGCTTTTAGATCACTCACCAGTGATTCTGGAGCAACATGAACAATAAGAAAATGGGAGCGGTTGGGAGAAAATATAAAAAGTCCACATCAGTATCTGCTGGGTATTTTAATGGGTCACTACTTTAGCTAGAAATAGAATGAAAAAGAAGTCACAATGATGAACTCAATAGTTTCTCTTCTCCCTCTGAAAAATAGTAAACTTCTAGAATTAGAAAGTTCTGAAATGTCTCATATGTTACCAAAATTTAACTCTTCCACTTCTTGAAGTTCTGAATGTTGGTGTTAATCATGGAAAATAGGGTCTCTTTTCAATTAAAAAAAAAAAAAAAGGCATATACCGAAGAGGCATAATTATGGTATACATTTAGAATATATCAATTTTGTTAATAGTTAATTGGTATATTTGGATTGGCTTTGGGGGACATCATTGTTTATCTCTAATTACATATACATTTGTGATTTGTACAGTTGCTGATCTGGTCATCCATTGCTTTTAATGGCCCACTCACACCGGGCCAGGGAGTGATTCCACGTGGCTCTTCTTGCCAAAGTCCAGAAGTCCCACCAAACAATTTTTTCCTCATGGGTCTGGTAAGAAGGTGGGGAAGGTACTGATGGGAATCACCTTTGAGTAACTGTGAGCAGGATTTCTTGGAATGCGCCCCCTACTGCATAAAAATCAAGCCCTCTGAAAAGCAGGAAGAGAGGAAATCTCATTTCCAGCCAAAAATTAGGAGCGGAATCTATGCTCTATTCCTGAGACCCCTGTGTAGTTGACCCCCTGGATCCAGAAGAGAACTGTACCATCAGAGAAGCAGCAGCAGAAACAGGACCCAGAGCAAGGAAGAGAGCGGTGGAGCTCACAATACAGGTAGCAAGTAAAGTGTTTTTGTGCACTGACTCAATGGCCATGAGTTTGGTTTTGAAAAAGACCAGGAGTGGAGTTCGTCCTCTGGGTCTGAGATATCACCACAATGAACCTCTGATCCAGAAGAGAATTTTGATATCAGAGAAACAGTAACCCTAGCTGAACCAGAAACCACAGCATGAAAGAGTGGTAGCTATCCCAGCCCTTGGAGCGCGTAAAGGAGAGGCCTTTTGTACAGAGGATGGTTTGTGGGGAAGGGTGCCTCTGGGCACCTAACAGGGCATGTTGGACTAGCTGATCCATGGAAGTAGAGTTGAGTGCTATCAGGGTGAGGTTTATTAGAGTGGGTTGTCTTTGAGCACTTAAGTCAAGGAGCTGGGTTTAACTGATCTATGGAGCTTGAGCTAAATGCCTTCTCTTGATGCTTACAGCAAAGTGATATGCCCCTTTGGGAATGTATTGGCAGACCTGAAAGAACTTTGTAACATAACTTTGTAAACAACGATTCTGAGCATTTCTCACTGGAATTACAACTTATTAACTTCCTTAATAAACCCTTTAATCATAAATTTTGTCTGTAAGTTCTGTGTAGCCATTGAAATGGATACTAGATCCCAGAGAAGTAGCACAGAGAACATTAAGTAAGACAACACCCCTCATGGTGAAAAAACAGCAAACAAATAAAAACCTCATATAGGAAAATGTCATGTTACAACAGTTGATAGTAAAAAAGTATTAAAATTTGGCTTCCAGTTATATATATTATATATAATTAATAATATAATATTAATATATATATATCAGTGACATGTTTATGTGCATGTGTAGTTGCAGAAAAGCTATTCTTGTTTTTGTCTTGTTAGAGCACCTTCAATAAAATGGAGACATTTTGTGCCATACGGGTGGTCGTGGGATGATTTTAAATTCAAGTAATATAAAAATGTCAACCAACAAATGGAAATCTTATTATTGAACATTTGAAACAAATTTATGGGAATTCTGGCATATTTAAAACAAGTTTTAGATTGTCCAGAATTTTAAGAAATACTGAGAAGGTCTAAAATATGAATTCAAAAGTAGAGGGGTCAGCTTCAGTTAAGGTGAATTTTAGTATTTCAACAGGGTAATCTTGAGAGAGTTTCTTAAAGGACACAGGAAAATCTTTTGGACTTATTTTGATGAAATTTTAAGAAAACTGAAACTGCATTGGTTAGGAAAGACTGGAAATGTTGTATTGGAATTTTTTTCTATTAACAAATACACCAGGTCAATCTTTCAGGGTAACGAAGTCTGACTGATAAGAATTTCATGGGGAAACCTTACTGTATTTATACCAGAGATGTGATCTGGGCCCTTCAAACTTCTTTTTGCTCCCCAAGCTCAAAGAGCATTCAATGGCACACAATTTGAATCCCTCAAGGAAGCCAAAACTATCCACAAACAAACAACAAACAAACTCATTGCCATCAAGTCGATTCTAACTCATAGCATCACTACATGATGTATGACAGAGCCGAACTTCCCTGTGGGTTTCCGAGACGGTGACTCTTTAAGGGAATAGAAAACCTTGTACAGACATTTGGGAAGGCTGTGTGAAGAAACAATAGCTTCACACAGGATATTTTTCTTTAATAAAAGTCTCTGTGATTTTTTGGAAATACTTTATTAGCTTCCCCTCATACATGTGTACTAAAATGGTCAGTGCACTAATGCATGCTTTCTTTTTTTTTTTAGGAAAGTTTTTACTGGAATTCAAATTATAATAAAACATTTGGTTTAGTGATCACAGAACTGGAGCAAACAATTTACGTAAATATACTGGCTCCTGTCAATCTGCTTATATAGATATATACATATATATATCAATATTTTATATACATATGTGAGTATATTCAAATGCATGCATATATGTGTCTATAAGTGTGTGTGAGCGAACAAGTCAAAGCTTCACTGAAAGCATTAGCCAGAAACAAGACTCCAGGAATCGATGGAATAGCCATTGAAATGTTTCAACAAGCTGATGGAGCACTGGAAAAACTCATTTGTCTATGCCAGGAAGTGTGGAAGGCAGCTACTTGGTCAAGTGACTGGAAAGAATCCATATTTGTGAGCATTCCAAAGAAAGGTGACCCAACAGAATGCTCGTATTATGGACCAATGTCATTAATATCACATGCAAGAAAAATGTTGGTGTAGATCATCCAACAACAATTACAGCAACACATTGACAGGGAGCTACCAGAAGTTCAAGCTGGACTCTGAATATGATGTCAAACAAGGATATCATTGCGGATGTCACCTGGATCTTGGCTAAAATCAGAGAATACCAGGAAGATATTTACTTGTGTTTTGTTGACCACCCAAAGGCATTTGGCGCTGTGGGCCATAATTCTCAATAGCCTTGAGAATGATGGGAATTCAAGAACACGTCATTGTGTGTAGGGAGAACCTGTATATGCTTCAAGAGACAGTGTGTGAAATCAATAGGGACTACTGCATGGTTTTGAATCAGGAAATGTGTGCATTAGGGTTGTATCCTCTCATCATATCTATTCAATTTGTGTGCTGAGTATATCGTTAGAGAAGCTGGATTATATGCAGAAGAAGGTGGCATCAGCAGCTTAGTTGGATGCTTCTAGCTAAGGGTTTCTCCTGAAACAGCAATCAATCTGTCAGCTGGTGCACAATCATTTTAAACATTTTAAACAACATAAGTATATCTTAAGGATATACTTCCACATTTAATTCATGGGTATTGGCAGAATATTTACATTCCTTAGAACCTGGGTCTATATACTTGGTTGCTTAATGACATGGCTGCTAAAATCCACATTTTCCCATCAACTTAACCTGTTGTAATAAATGTACTTTATGCACAAAGAACAAGATGGAGCAAAGCAAAGCAACAAAAGAAAACAAAACAACAACAATAAATGGGAAAAAAGAAAATCTTGTAAATAGCTTATACTATTATCTCTGCAGGTCTATCTGGATAAGATAGGAAGGATAAACAATCTGGAGGAGAAAACAATGGTTCCAGGGGGAAATGGGAGACAGAGAGGCCGGGGGAAAAGGAAGTGGGTATTAACAAACCCAGGCACAAGAGAACAAGTGATCCAAATTGATGGTGAGGAGGGTGTAGGAGGCCTGGTAGGGCTTGATCAAGGGCAATGTAACTGAGAGGAATTACTGAAAACCAAATGAACGAAGGCTGACCATGATTGTGGGACAAGAAAGTAAAAGTAAATAAAGGAAAAGGCATTTATAGTAATCTAAATACAGGCATGTACACATTTAAATATGTTTATATAGGATGATGGGGAAATAGATCTATGTGCATATAATTATCGGTTTAGTATTGAGGTAGCAGATGGACATTGGGCCTCTATTCAAGTACTCCCTCAGTACAAGAACACTTTGTTCTATTAAACTGGCATTCCATGATGCTCACCTTCCCAACACCATCGCCAAAGACAAAAGTGGGTACATAAGCAAATGTGGTGAAGAAAGCTGATGGTGTCTGGCTATCAAAAGATATAGTATCTGGGGTCTTAAAGGCTTGAAAATAGAAAAGCTGCTATGTAGCTGAGAAGCAACAAAACCCACATGGTAGAAGAACACCAGCCTGTGTGATCATAAGGTGTTGAATGGATCAGGTATCAGGCATGAAAGAACAAAAAATAATATCAGTGTGAATGAGGGGGAGTGTGTAATGGAGACCCAAAGCCCATGTGTAGGCAACTGGACATCCCTTACAGAAGGGTTATGGGGAGGAGATGAGCCAGTCAGGGTACAGTATAGGAAGGATTAAAAAATAAACTTTCCTCTAGTTCTTTAATGCTTCCAACCCCATCCCACCCCTGCCACTATCATGATCCCAATTGTACCTTATAAATCTGGCTGTACATTGGTACAGATAAGAACTGGAAACACAGGGAATCCAGGACAGATAAACCCCTCAGGCCCAATAATGACAGCAGCAATACCAGGAGGGTAAGGGAAGGTGGGGTAGAAAGGGGGAACTGATCACAAGGATCTACATATAACCCCCTCCCTGGGGGATGGACAACAGAAAAGCAGGTGAAGGAAGACATTGGACAGTGTAAGACATGAAAAATAATAATAATTTATACATTTTCAAGGGTTCTTGAGGGAGTGGGGCAGAGAGAGAGGGGGAAAATGAGGAGCTGATACCAAGGGCTCAAGTAGCAAGGAAATGTTTTGAGAACGATGATGGCAACAAATACACAAATGTACTTGACACAATGGATGTATGTATGGATTGTAATAAGAGTCGTACGAGCCCCCAATAAAATGATTTGAAAAAGAAAAAGAAAGAAATGTAACTTTATTTTCTGTAAATCTATGCATTAGAAGAAGCTCCAATCCACATTCAAGTGAAGATTTTCTTGGATGTTGGTAAAAGTTCATAGGTTGGTGTTAGAGATAAGCTTAGTCTTAGAGATATCTTCGTTGGGTGTTTAGGCTGCCAGTACTTCCTATAAGCCTGACAGGGATTTAAAATAAAATGCCCTAAGGAATTATGATTCCATTTAATAGATGTAGAAAAATTGAAGTATATTAACGAGGGCTTAATGTAACGTTAAATTTTTAGCTGGGGTATGTTTAAGTTTCTTTAAAATGGATGGTTGGTCTCAGCAATTTAGCCTAAATGGACACATTAGAGTAACTGAGACAAAGAAAAGAAGACACCTGCATCCACCCAGCACCCCCATCTCAGGAAACACGTCCCTTACCATCGAACACCACCGCAAAAATGAAAGAAACTGTGCAATCCATTTTAATGTAATGTTCATTTCAAATGGTTTTCTAATGTTTTCAGTTTTTAGAGGTAGAGGTAACTTTTTTTTAACGTGATGAGAAAATGAAAAGCAGCATTAGCTTTTAAGTTGCACTGGGACTTCATGCTTAGTTGCCTTTTTTACACTTGCTTGCATGCCCCTGACCAGGGGGAATTTATTTAACAGCATGACATTTTCTAGGGAAAGAAGAGAATGAGTGGAAAATAATTCCTACAGCAGAGAAACTTCTACCACAGGCACGGAGGGAAAAACAAATTTTGAAAAAAACAAAACAAAAGAAACCCCAAAACCTGAGTTTGGCAACAATTCATGAAATCCTTCTTTGCTACTATTCTGTATTAATTATGTGGCATTTGCAGGCTCATATGAGTTGCTGCCAGATACTTGATTTAAAAATAAAACCCTACCATATTGAGCAGAGAGAGCATACCATTGCCATTCATTGTCATATGAACACATTGGCTTTGGGTGTCCTTGCTTCAGTGGTATTTTTTAAGCAGTTTCATATCAAGATATGGCACACTTGGATGGCTCATTTCCAAGGTCTTTGGTTTAAGTGGCCTCTTTTCTGACCAAATATTAACCCCCATATCTTCCTTCCTGTAATATGTGACTTTTGAGTGTGAAATGATGTAAGTGTAGTTTTGTACAGTCCTTTACACAACATAATGTTGTAATCTTATGGCTATTTTAAGAATAGTATTTGGGAGAAAAATTATTGAAAGAATATCAGCCAGTATCTAAGGTAATGAACATTGAACGTGACATCAGGGTGGGATATTATTAACAATCTGTGAAATGCAGGTGACAAACAACCCTACTTGCTGAAAGCAAAGAAGATTTCAAACAGTTATTGATGAAGATCTATAGCCTTCAGTATTGACTGCACTTCAATGCCATGAAAACAAACTTTCTCACAATTGGACTAAAACACAACTATGATAAGTGGAGAAAACATTTGAGATGCCAACTATTTTCTTTATTTGAACTCACAATCAACCCTCATTAAAACAGTAGTCAAGAAATCAAGTGATCTATCAAATCTGCTGCCCAAGACCTCTTTCAATTGTTTAAGCGCAAAGAGATCATGTTGAGGAGCACAGCACACCCGATGCAAGCCAGGATATAAATTGTTTCATATGCATGTGAAAGCTGGAAATGAACATGGAAGACCAGAGAAGGATGTTGAATTATAGTACTGCTAAAGAAGATTAGATGTATCGTTGATTGCCAAAAGAACAAAATCTGTTTTGCCATCAGTACAGTCAGGATGACCTCTTAGGAAGAAGGATGACAATACTTGTCTCTCTTACCTTGGAAATGTTATCAGAAGAAACCAATTTCCAGAAAAAGATATCATGCTTGGTAAAGTAAGCTGTTTTTGAAAAAGAGGAAGAGCTCCAATAATATGGATTGACACAATGGCAACAATAATGGATTGAAACATAACAATTATGAAGATGGTGCAAGATTTGGCTGTGTTTTGCTCTGTTGATTATGAGGTCACTATTAGTTGTAATCAATTTTAGGACACCTGACAATTATAACAATTAAGTATACTTGGCAAATTTAGGAGAAGCGCTGGTTGCTCAGTGGTTAAGTTCTCAGATGCAAATGAAAGTCTGATAGTTAGATGTCTCCAGGACAAAGATGAGGCCGTTGGCGTCTGAATAGATTCACAACCTTGGAAGCCCTGTGGGACAGATCTACCCTGTCCTATCTGACCACTGTAAATTGGAATTAAGTAAAAACAAAAATGCAATTAAGTCAATGATGATGAGTTCACTAAATGTATAAATGTGCTTTCCAATCTGACTGTGACCCGGCATACTTGGTTTGTCAAGTTTTATAGCTGCTGTCATCATCTACTTTATTTACACATGTAAGACTATTTATTCAACTACTTGTTTTGATCCAACTTAAAGAAGCTTGATAACAGAAGCATTTGTAATTCTGTATTCTCTTTGTTGTTATTAGGGACCATTGGGAGCGACTCTGTACAACAGAAGGAAACACTGCGCGGTCCTAAGCCATCTTCACATCTGTTCCTATGTTGGAGCCCAGTGTTGCAGCCACTGTGTTGATGAATCTTGTTGCGGGTCTTCCTCGTTTTTGCTGTCCTCTATTTTATCAAGCATAACATTTTCTCCAGGGACTGGTCTCTCCTGAGAACATGTCCGAAGTACAGTATGTGAAGTCTCACTATCCGCATGCCTCCGAAGCATTCTGGCTGTAGTTACTCCTGGTCATGTTGGGTTTTTGCAGCCCCTGCTAATTTTAATATTCTTCACCGGCACCATAATTCAGTAGTATCAATTACTTCTCATCTTTCTTATTCAATATCCAACTTTCTCGTGCATGTGAGAGGACCCTTTGGTTTAGGCCCTGCTGTATACAAATTTTATTGTGATAATTTCTCTCAAAGACAAAATGCAGGCATTAGAGATGTTTTCTTTCAGATTAGTTCAAAAGGAAGAACACCGAGATGGTCTTAATGGCATGGTTGCTTTAGCGTCAGGGATGTGCAAGTATCATGATGACAATCTTCTACCCTTCCTAGTTAAAGATGTTCCTTGGAAGTCGCTTTGACTCCTTTTGGTCTTTCCCCCCTTCCTTTCCCTGTCTTTAGAGACAAACAGGAGCTAAACGTATGCCTTAACACAAGAATCCCGCCTAATGTTTCTGTAGCCTCTGTAACAAGTTACCAGAAACTTGGTGGCGTCAATAAATTTATTTTCTCAGAATTTGTGGGCTATAGAAAACATTCCTTGACTCTCGCAGGCAGATGACAGCATGCATTCTCTGGTTTGCATCCTCATGACTTCAGTCATCAAGTCTCTCTTTGCCCTTCATTCGCAGTATCCCCACTCCTGTGTGAATGCCAGATCTCCCTGTCTCTAGCTTATAAGAACACGGTGATTACATATTGGACTCACTTGGATAATACGAGAACCTTCCCATCTCATTATCTTTGACTTAATCACTCATTCAAATACCATTTTCACATAAGGTGACCTTTGCATGTTCCACATTTGGATCTGATAGTCTAGGGTCCATTGTTCAGCTGGCTGCAGAACTATGCATTGATTTCTTGAAATTCATAAACTACTCAGTGACAAAGAATTTCAGACCTGTTATGAGCTTTTCCCTCTAGTCCATTAACTGTGTTAAGAAAAGGAACAAGCGCAAGCAATATATATATATTTAGTGTGTACTACTTACCTTTCAGAGATGTGTTATATTTATTATTTTATTTCACATCATTTTCAATATTCAGACAGTAATTGTCAATATCTTCATTTTACAAATGAAAAGCAGAAGCCAACAAATGTTGTCCATGCTTTCCAAACACTGGTCTGTATATAGTGTTTCTTGACTGCTTGTGATGAAGCCTGTAATAGTCCAGAGACGCAAAAGAGTGATGTGATGAAAAAAACAATAATAAAATGTTAATTACTCTTCCATTAAGAAATCCCCCATGCTCTCTTGCAATATGCCACTGTCTCTTTCAATTTAGAAAGTGAGAATTTCTTTTGAATTTAGATTCTTGCTATATTTTGAATGTTGTATCTTTTCCTTTGTGAAGTGGTGCTGTAATATAGTAGGCTGATTGGTGTATTTGTTTTTATGTAAAGTTTTTACATTAGCAATCTCAATTTTTGCTGTTACTGTTTAATTTTACTCTTCAATAAAATATGCCACTCGAGCAATCTCGATGTTCATTAGCTTACTCCCTTAGCACAGCTATTGCCCCACGCCATTGCGATTCAAAGCGTTGTATGCATCCAAAGTCGGTTCTCTTCCTGCAAAGGGACCGTACTGATTAATGGCAACGATCTAGTCTGTCACAAACCCTAAATCCCATAACATTTTGTGTAACTTTCAGACAGAAAGTTAAGTAATTTTCGTGACTTTGTGTGATTTTCATACAAATAGATACGTAATTAAAGTAGTTTGACTAGTGTATAATTATTATGTTATTCACTAATATGTGTTATTTAGCATTTTTTGACAGGTGGAAGTTCATAGTAAAATAGAAAATGAGATAAACTGCTGATTCTAGTGGCAGTGGTGGAGGTGTCTGTGTGAAACATAAGAGGATGTATAATTATTTTAATAAAGATAAGTTTGCAGCCCATCACATTTTAGAATTTACAGACCCCACTGTGTTCCTTTCCAGGTCTCCTATATCATTAAGGGATGAGCTGTATAGGAAAAGGGCTGAACTTGTGCATGATTTTCTGATCAAACTGCATATTTCATTACCTGAATTTCCAGACATAGATAATTTTATAATGAAGCTGAATTTCTAAAATACCCAGGTCATGAGAATAGTTTGAAGGCCTGGGCCTACTCACTGATTGTACCCTTTTGCACTATCAGCAAGTTTAATTTTAACATTCAGTTTATTTTTCATTATACATTATTATACAGTAAAGTTATACTTATGTTTTACACAGTAAAAATGTATCATTTCTTTTGTATAAAAGAAGGAAAATAAATCTGAAATTTTTCCTTTTAATAAAATCTGAAATTTTTCATTTTTTGAAAAGTGAATTTGGGTTTGAATATGATGAAGGATGTGGGAAGCGCTTATCTTTCCAGGTATTGTTCCAGTTTGAGCATCATAGTTTGTAAAATGTAGGAATTTATAAATTGCCTTGTAGATCACTCTGTGAGAGAAGCAGTAACCTTAGATTAAATGTCTAACACTTTAAACACCTTTCTGATACTATTTAAAATAATGGTAGGAACTATATATTGTTATCCTTATTTTGTTAATAAAACTGAAATCCAAAGACTGTAAGTAATCCATCCTAAGTCAAATAGCAAATAAGACATCAGTACTCTGTGATGGCCAAGCCCATGTTCCACTCCTCCCCATCTGCTATAATTACTTTCAAAACGCTGTTTCTGCTTCACTCATTGGAAAGGAAGCACATGCAGAAAATATAAAGACAAGTATTAGCGCCATTAACTTGAGAAGAAATGCTGTAAATGTTTAGTGTTCTTGAGCTATTTATTAAATTTTATGATTCAAATAAAATTCTAGTCATTGTTGCAAGCATAGAAAACTCTAATCATAATGGAGCTTCAAAAGGTTTATAGAAAAATAATTGGAATTCTCCACAAATTTTTGAAGTCTCCTCATATATTAAGACAAAAATGTATGGCACTGCAGTTTAATGTGCATCATTTCTGATGATAATTTAGTCTAATTCAGATATTTTTCTCTCTATTAATGTTTCTTATTGTCTAGCTACCTTGATGATTTCTACATCTCTTTTACGTTCAGCATCTGGATGTGATACATGTGTTTCTTTCCATGTGCATATATATGTGCTGATGTTTTCTCTCGGGGGTTCTGCTTTTTGGTCAGTCCTGAAATTTAAAAAATTCTAAACCATTATTTCTTCAATTATTTATTCTCCTTCATTTTATCTATCTCCTCCTTTGATTTTTTTAGCCGTTTTATTGGCACTTCATCCACATATACAATTCAATAGTTCAATCATATCAAGAAGAGCTGTACAATCCTTATCACAATTAATTTTAGAACATTTTCTTCTTTCTTGTACTCAGTGTTATTCATGTAATTATTTTTTAATTGTGGCAAAAGTATACACAACAAAATAGTCTCCAACTCAACAACTTCTACATCTATAGTGCAGTGCCACTGATTACATGCTTTGTGTTATACAGCCATTAGTGATAGCCCTTTCCAAATTATTCCACCACCATTAACATAAACTCGGTGCCCTCAAAGCAAATGTTTTTCCTCCTTCACCAATGGTCACCATAAGTCAAGTTTGGTTTCTTGTTTTGGTAGTTTTCTTGATATAATTTCACGTATCTTATACTTCCATATTTAAATTGCTTTTTTAAAAGAGTTGTTTATACATTATCACAATTCGTTCTAATGCTCCCTTCTCCCTCTCACATTCATTGTTTTCTCCCTAAGACCCCCTATACCTTCTCCCCAAGAAACCATTGTATTGCTTATTGTCTCCATGCATCCAGACCTATGCTTTACAAACTGGAAAACCTAATAAAAACAACAACAAAACAAAAAAAAAAGTGAGGGATTTTGAACAGCTTTACTATCAGACAGAGATCAATGTAAACTTCTTTATGCTGAATCAAACCACGATAAAATATGATACTTGGTCAGTTGACCTCCTCTTGACCTGACCTGAATTTGCCTTAGGCTTAAATATTTTACACTTGTTGCATGATAAAAATTTCCTTTCTGGTTTTTTAAAATATTGTTGGTGGTCTTATCTTTCTTAATCTTTATTTTTATCTTCTTCTCATTACCGTATTATTTTTAGTTCCTTCAATCCTCCTTTGATTTTAATGATGCATTCATAATATCCCACCACTCCTATATTATCTTATTTTTTCACTTAGTGTTTTAGTTTGGGTATTTTTCTTGATTCATTTTCAATGTCACTGGTTTTTCCTCAGCTATAATAACTCTGTCTCACTAAGTCTGTTACAGATGTTCTATATTCTTGTTGCTATGTTTTTTACATTTATTATTTGTATTGATTTTTATAGGTTTTATTTTTCTGCTAAATTATCTATCTTATCTTGTATATCATATATCTTGCTTAGAATCTTTAATATACTTATAAATAATTTAAATTCTCAACAGTCTCAACTTCTGTGCAATCTCAGACTGGTGTTGGAGGTTTTCTACTCTGAATCTTGGAAAGGTGCTGTATTTCCTTGACTTTCAATATGCTTCATATATATTTTTTTCCTTTCTGAAGGCTAGATCTATGGTACTGGACAGAACAGATGAACAGATTTTATTGTTGGGCATGGTTT
Source organism: Echinops telfairi (assembly GCF_000313985.2). Lineage (NCBI taxonomy): Eukaryota > Metazoa > Chordata > Mammalia > Afrosoricida > Tenrecidae > Echinops > Echinops telfairi. The sequence goes on from NW_022103958.1 coordinate 26,604,774, forward strand.
TATATATATGTACATATACATACATTTATACCATATATACTAGTGTATAAGTCGAGTTTTTCAGCACATTTTTAATGCAGTTTTGTGGTAAAATTAGGTGCCTCGGCTGATATTCAGGTTGGCTTATCTCGATATATCCTGCATACTAAGTCTTTACATGCAGGTTTATATGAATCTTGATAGCACCACTACTGGGTTTATGGTTTTTTATTTTCCAATGGTGTTCTCAATGCATCATACTCAACTGACTGCATTCAAGTCGAAGCTGATTCATAGTGAGCCATGAAGACATGCTAGAACTGCCCCTGTGAGTTTCTGTAAGTGTAAGTCTTAATGAAATAGAAAGCCCTGTCTTTCTCATGCCAAACCGTTCAAACTGCTGACCATGCAATTAGCAGCCCAACACATAACCGCCTTGTCACCAGGGCTCCTTCAATGCATCATACCCCCTAAAATAAACTCTCTGTCATTGAGTCGATGCTGACTCATGGTGAACCCCTATGATTTTCGGAGACTGTAAATGTTTTAGGGAGTAGAAAGCCCAGTCTTTCACCCTCAGAGCTGCTGGTGATTTTGAACTGTCGATCATGTGGTTCCCAACCCAACACATAACCACTACACCACCAGGGTTCCTATTCAATGCATACTAGACTTCAAATACAAATATGGATCTTTTGCAGTTAGTTGGCCAAGTAGATGTCTTCCCTATTTCCTGGCATTGAGGAATGATTGCTTTCATCAGCTTGTGAAACACTTCAGTTGGTACCCTTTAATTCACAGTGCCTGGTTTGTGCCTATTAATTTCAGTGTGGCTTGAACTTATTCCTTCAGCACCATTCCACCCCACCCCCCACCCCCCGCCCCTCATATGCCGCCTTCTGAAATAGTTGAATGTTGACTAGTTCTTTTTGGTACAGTTACTCTGGATTCTTTCCATCTTCTTCTGTCTTTCTTGCACCACTCAATATTTTGCCCATAGAATTTTCCAATATTTCAAATCAAGGCTTGAATCCTTCCCTGAGTTCTTTCAGTTTAAGATATTCTGGATATGTTCTTCATTTTCAGTTCTCTAACTCTACGTCTTTGCACATTTCATTATAATATTTGACTTTGTCTTCTCGAGCTGCCCTTTGAAATTTCCTGTTCAGCTCTTTGACTTAATTATTTCATTCACTTGCTATTGCTTTTCTAAGATTAAGAACAAGTTTCAGTCTCTTCTGACATCTACTTTGATCATTTCTTTCTTTCCTGCCTTTTTAATGACCTTTGCTTCATTCATGAATAATGTTCTTTATGTCCTCCCACAGCTCATTAGATCTTATGTTATTAATGTTCAATTCATAAAATTTATCATTGAGATGTTCTCAAATTCAGGTAGGAGAGTCTCAAGGTTATATTTTTTCTCTCATCGACTTGTTTAAATTTTCTTCATCTTCAACTTGAAATTGCATATGGACAATTGATGGTCTATTCCACAGTAAGCCCCTGGCCCGGATTTAGTTGCTATTATTGAGCTTCTCCACGGTCTCTTTTCACAAATGTAGTCAATTAGACTTCTTTGGACCCCAACTAGAGAAATACACATGTATAGTAGCCTTTTGTGTTATTGAAAAAGGTATTTGCTATGAACAAGTTGTTGGTCTTAAAAATTCTATCATGAGAAATCCAGTTTCATTTCTATCACCATGATTATTTATTCCAACTACTCTTCTTCCTCTTTCTTTCAAACATTTGCATTCCGTGTCAGCAGTTATCACTGCATCTTGATTTCGTGTTTGCGCAATTCCCAACAGAAGATGTTGGCAGAATTCTTCAATTGCTTTACCATTAGATGAAGTTGAATAATAACTGGATTGAAAGCATGTAGATACGGTACTATCACAGACAGCATTGTATTTCAAGACTGATTTTGCCATGTCCTTTTTGACCATAAATCTCATGAAATTCCCCTTGGTTGTGTTAATCGCGTATGATAAATCATATGATTATCTCATTAAAAAGGCTAATAGTCCTCCATTTTATCTCACTAATGCCTAGGACATTGACCTTCATCTATTGCATTGCATTTCTGGCCCCTTCAAGTTGTGCTCATTAGCAGACATTTGCAGCTGTTTCTCCTTACCTTGAGTCATGCGCCAACAGCAAATGCAGATGCCGCAGGCTCCACTCCCAAAGGCTTTCCCTGACTCACATCACCACGGTCAAGTGCACTCTAATGCCCTCCACATTATTTCATTAGGCCTTGGATATCTGACTACATTTGGAATTTATATACAAAGTTTTCAGTGGCTCTTTCTCCCAAATTGAGATGTGAAGGCCATCTTGGTCATCTGTTCTTAATCTGGAAGCTTGCAGACACCTGTGTTCTTAGGTGACCCTGCCAGTGTTTAAATACCAGTAACATAGCTTCTGGCATCACAGCAACACACAAGCCACCACAATATGACAAACTGACAGTCAGGTGGTGGATATTCGTGGTTATAATCCCACTTTGGAGGGAATTATTTGTTATGTTAATGAAACAGAATTCGGGTGGGATATATTTTGAGTCTACACCATGCTAGACAGTGTGACTCCTCACCACCCTTTTTGAAGCCTGCTTTCATTTCAGACAATGTGTTCGGAATACTGCATCTGGCGACCCTCTGCCTGACCTCCTGTTCTTGGGATGTGATTTTACTGTGTGCAAAGCCTCATGGATGCAGAGGCTCCTCCAGAAGTTCAGATTTTGGACTTCCCAACAACAGATGAGCAATTGTGAAAACCGTTTGGGAGTACTGTGAGTCCCTACAGCATGTTGCAGAACCCTGGGACAGGAGGGAATATATTAAGAGGAGAATTTTTGGTTGTTATCAGGGTTAAAGGAGAAGTATAGCATTTTGAAAATGAGACATTTGGGGCATCTTAAATCTCTACCTCATTGGGACTTGTCTTACATTAATCTTTCAAAAAGAAATTATTTCACAGTTATTTATTACTACGAGGGAAACTTTCTTTATGGAATTGATTTAAAGCACAATCTATCAGATCTTTCTTTGATCACTGTGGAAAACAAAACTGGGTTTTAAATATGTATGAATGTTGATCACTTCTTTTTACAAGTAGATGTGAAAAGTTTGTGGATTCTATTATTTCTAAATTTTATTTTTCCACAAAGTTTTGAAATCCTCATGCCATCCCAGCTGCCCATACATTTATTCTCACTGCACAGAATCTAGTCCACCTCGCAGGGACCCTATAGGACAGGGTGGAACTGCTTCTGTGAGTTTGCAGGACGGTAACTCTTTATGGGAGTAAAGCGTTTATGGCTTTCTCCTGTGGAGGACACCTGGTGGTTTTGAACTGCTTGCCTTGAGGCTAACACCCCCACGAGTAACCACTATGCCACCATCGGAAGACAGCTATGACCTCGGATAACAGACACTCTTATCTCCAGGGGAGGGGCTGAGGAGTTTGTAATTTTTACAGTAATTCATAGAATTGAAGGAGCAGTACTCTTTAGGAAAAGTGGATATTTGGGGCATATTTAGCCTCCATCTCATAGGAACCAGATTTATGCTGATCCTTTTAAAATAAACGATTTGAACTATCCTTTTAGCCCCAGATGCTTGATTTTAAATTTCTTACATAATCTTTAGGAGTCCCTCAATTTATTTAGAGGAGTTACCATGGTTACATGTAAGTCATGTTTATATATTGGATTATATTTCCCTACAAGATATGGAGAAGTTCTAACACTTTTAGCTATAATGTATGTGACCTGGTGTATGTGGCCTTGTATATTTGACTTTGTGGAGGGAGCTATGATGTTTCTTTGAAAGTATTTTCAGCTTACTGATACTATAGAAGGATAGTATTAGTTTAACCTCTTTTGAGTAATCTCATAACAAGGATAGACAGTGACATGTATACATATGTGCACAGAAGGTAGACAGGAAGTGTTTATAAGCAGTGTTTATAAGGAAGTGTTTATAAGCAGCAAAGGGAGAGTAATGATTGCTGGCAGTTATTAGAATCTAGGGAAGAGATATATAACAGTTCATTTATGAAATTCCTCAGAGAAAATTAACTACAGTTAAGACCTTAAATTTGGGCTTCCAAACTCCAGATTGTGAGAAAGTGAATTTATGTTCTTTAAAGGCCAAACACATTTTTGTCATTTAATACAGGTTCCTTCGAAAAGGAAGTGGGAGTAACACTGGTCACCAGTTCCTGTAAAGATTACAGCATGGAAAACCCTTTGGGGAAATTCTGCTGGATCACAAGCAGTTCCTATGTGTTGAAATAGACTTGAAACAACCCAGCAAAAGGAGGAAACTAAGGCACAAGTTACATGAACTATGACATTTTATAATTTTTGTAGTCCCATCTTACTATATTCTCTAAAGTGGTCGAGAGTTTATCTCTTTTGCTCATGGCTGTATTCCAGGTTAAACTCAGAAACTAACACTTAATAAGGGCACACACAATTGGTTAAATTAAATATCAAATAATATAAAATCATGAAAGAACAATGAGTAGATAATGTATGCTCCTAGACATTTAAATTGGAATTACACCTTTCTCTTTCCTTCTGTACCTGTCTTGATAAATGTTTTATAGAAACAGTTCTCCTTTAAGGGAAGAATAGTTACCTAAGAGAAATAAGCAGAGAAATCTCTGTCAAAATTAACGTATTGCTTTAATCGAAAGTAAGTGTTTAGTGAAGACGTTGCTTGAAGATGAAAGATGCAAACTATCTTTTTATCTCAATAAAAAGAATATGAAGTGTTCATAAAAAATAATGAACAAATGTCCTTTATGAAATGAAATATGAACAACAAGCCTATGAAGGAATATAGGACAAGCATCCTGGAACTTGTCAGAGAAAACAAATTCTTCGAGGAGAATATTCATATTATCGTCCAAATGCCAGCAGTGCAGAAGAGCCCTCTTTTGCAGTCTGCTTCTCCTCTTTATGCGTTCAGGGTTCGTGGTTCTACACAAAGTGCTCAGATCATCACATATCATCACCCCAGAGGGGAAAGAAATGTAGAGATTGACATAATTCCCACTAAGTTCCTAGGAGAAAAGATAAACATGTTTGCTCCCAGAGATGCTTCTGGCTTTTAACCAGCAGCATAAACAATTCTAAGCAAGACGGAAGAAATGATTAATGTAGCTCTCAATTCAACTTCATTGCCTGTAAAAAATAAGTGGGTTTTAATTTTGACATATCACTTATGTCCCTGGAAGAAATGGCTCAGTGGATGGGTAGTCATGTCAAGTTACCTTTTTAAACACTAACTATTTTAAGTGTTTCTTGATCCAGTGACCTGGCCTGTTAGCGTTAGGGACCATTCAGGTGCTTCTGATTCACACTGATCCTCTGTACAACAGAATAAGCACTGCCTCTTTCTGCACCACTGCCTAAATCATTCTTGAGCTGATTCTTGCAGAAACCAGGTAAATCTGTATTTTCCCATTTTGCTGACCCTGTATTTAATTATGTATACTCTCCTCTCCTAGGAATAGTCTCCTCCTGAAAATATTTCCGAAATACATGAGACACATCCCTGCCATCCCTGTTTCTAAAGACGAATCTGCTGTGCTGCCTGCAAGACTTGTACGTCTTCCTTCCCCAAAAGACAGTCCCCAACTACTTCGATATCTTCTCCATATATCATGATCTAGTAAGTGATCCAATTGTGAGGGCCTTTCAAACAGTTCTATTGGCACGTAATCCACATAGCATACAACTCAATAGTTCAATCTTATCAAAATAATTATATACTGAACGTTTTAGTTGTTGATCTTCATCACTAAGTGTTTCAATCTTCTCTTTCAGTAATAAAGCTGTGTCATTCACATATAGGATACGTACAAATTAGAGTCAGCAAAGCCAGGATAGACTTCTTTGATCAGGACAGCCTCTTCTCAGCAGTTTCCACAGGCACACCCATGCAACTGCTACCTGGCAAGTGTGTCATCTCTTCTAGCTCTGCGGATAGATGCCAAGGGCAGTCTACTCAACTTGAAAGTGCTCAGTTCTAGCTCTGGGAGTGGGCAAACCCAGCATATGAACCCCAGAGTAATCCATTTCACCAGCAAGCCTCCATTTAAAGACACTCAGAGCTCTTGCCATGTGAGGTGGGAAGCCAACCGCTCCACTTGCCTTCTTGACACTGCTGCCTTTGCCACTCGGCCACTGTTTCATTGTAATTTTTATTTTACCCTCATTGAAAATCAAGCATATAATTGTAAATGAGGGTGAGTGCAGAGTGGAGACTCAAAGCCCACCTGTAGGCAACTGGACACCCTTACTGAAGGGTTGTGGGAAGGAGATGAGCCAATCAGGGTGCAGGGTAGCAACGATGAAACATATATCTTTCCTCTAGTTCTTAAGTGCTTCCTTCCCCCCACTATCATGATCCCAAATCTACCTTAAAAATCTGGCTAGACCAGAGGATGTACATTGGTACAGATAGGAACTGGAAACACAGGAACTCCAGAAGAGATGACCCCTTCAGGACCAGTGGTGAGAGTGGTGATCCCTGGATGGTGGAGGGAATGTGGGCTGGAAAGGGGGAACCAATTACAAGAATCTACGTATAACCTCCTCCCTGGGGGATGGACAACAGAAAAGGGGCTGAGGGGAGACGTTGGACAGTGCAAGATATAACAAAATAATTTATGAATTATGAAGGGTTCATAAGAGAAAGGGGAGTGGGGAGGGAGGGGGAAACAAGGAGCTGATATTAAAGGCTCAAGTAGAAGGCAAAGGTTTTGAGAATGACGGCAACAAATGTACAAATGTGCTTGACACTGGATAGATGTATGGATTGTGATAAGAATTGTACCAGCCCCCAATGATTTAAAAAAATAAATAAAAGCATGCTAATTATCAGGTTCAGAATCAACTTAATAGACCTGAGTTTCAGTTTTCTTTTGTTTTACTAGCCTTTTAACCCAATCATTTGTTGGTAGTTAAAGGACTATGACTAGAAAAGCCAAATGCAGTAATTCAGCACATGGTCACATCAATCTGGTATTATCTGTTTATAGAGAAGTTTCATCTGCCAGCACCTACGACATCTCTTATTCCACTTTTGAATCCTGCTCAAATTTCAGGGTGTTCCTAAATCATTTAGGTGTTCTTGATCATTTAGGCCTAACTTGTTGTGGCAAGTTGATTCCAATTCATAGCAACTCTATGCACAACAGAACAAAACACTGTCTGGTCCTACATCATGCGCATAATTGTTCTTATTATTGAGCTCACTGAAGCAGTCGCCGTGTCAACCCGTCGTGTCCAAGGTCTTTCTTTTTGTTGCTACCCTGCTATTTTACCAAGCATGATTGAACTCTCCAGGGACTGACCTCTGCTGACAACCTGTCTGACATGCATGAGACGAAGCTTGGCAATCATTACCCAACGGAGCATTCTGGCTGTCCTTCCCAGACATATTAGGTTGTTCTTTTGGTTTGGCCATGGTACTTTCAGTATTCTTCCCCAGCTCTTAATGGAATAAGCTAATGTGGTGAAGAAAGCTGATGGTGACCGGCTATCAAAAGATATAGTGTCTGGGGTCTTAAAAGCTTGAAGATAAACAGGCGGCCATCTAGCTCAGAAGCAACAAGCCCACATGTAAGGAGCACACCAGCGTGTGTGATCACGAGGTGAAAAAGGGATCAGTTATCAGGCATCAAAGAACAAAAAAATCATATCATTGTGTGTTCACCTCCATGATACGATCACTGAAGACAAATGGGTGCATAAGCAAATGTGGCGAAGAAAGCTGATGGTGCCCAGCTATCAAAAGATATAGCATCTGGGGTGTTAAAGGCTTGAAGGTAAACAGGCAGCCATCTAGCTCAGAAGCAACAAAGCCCACATGGAAGAAGCACACCAGCCAGTGCAATCATGAGGTGTCAAAAGGATCAGGTAGCAGGCATCATCAGAACAAAATATCTTACCATAATGAATGAGGGGGGAGTGCAGAGTAGAGACCCAAAGCCCATTTGTAGACCTCTGGAGATCCCCTTGCAGAGGGGTCTCGGGGAGGAGATGAGCCAGTCAGGGTGCGATGTAGCAATGATGAAAAATACAACTTTCCTCTAGTTCCTAAATGCTTCCACCCCCTGCCCCCCATCATGATCCAAATTCTACCTTGCAAGTCTGTCTAGCCCAGAGGATGTACACGGGTACAGATAGGAACTGGAAACACAGGGAATCCAGGGCAGATGATCCCTTCAGGAACAGTAGTGTGAGTGGCGATACTGGGAGCATAGAGGGAGGGTGGGTTGGAAAGGGGGAACCGATTACAAGGATCTATATGTGACCTCCTCCCTGGGGAATGGAAAACAGAAAAGTGGGTGAAGGGAGACTTTGGACAGGGAAAGGTGTGACAAAATAATAATTTATAAATTATCAAGGGCTCATGAGGGAGGTGGGAGCAGGGAGGGAGGGGAAAAATGAGGAGCTGATGCCAGGGGCTTAAGTGGAGAACAAATGTTTTGAGAATGATGAGGGCAATGAATGTACAAATGTGGTTTACACAATTGATGTATGTATGGATTGTGATAAGAGTTGTATGAGCCCCTAATAAAACAATTAAAAAAAAGAAATGCACCAATTCTTCTTCAGTCTTCCTTATTCAATGTCCAACTTTCACTGTATATGAGGCAACTGAAAATCTTATTGGATAGGTAGGCATGTCTTAGTCCTCAAAGTATCATCCTTGCTTTGCAACACTTTAAAATTGTTTCGTGCAACAGGTTTATACATTGCAATGGTCATCACGTAAGTGTAATCATTTATACAAATCACTGAGCTCTTATCTTTAACTGATTGATATATTATTCAATATATGATATGCATTGAGAAAAATTTAACTAGTTTTCAAGCAAAGCTTCTAGAAGTTTTAAATTTTAAACACTATTGAAAACCAATAATAAGATAGCAACTACTGCTTTTCTTGATCCATTTTGAAGCATGATTTGACATGTTTGTATTTTCATCAAATAGGTTGTTATAATTTTCAACACAGATACTTAACACACCTCTTGTTTATCAGTTGTCACACATATCCTGTATGACTTATTCTATATATTGTGTATATGTATAATGACATTTTAGAATATTTCACTTGTTCCAACAATTTTTGTGTGGAGCCTTTCAGGTTTTCTAAGTAGAGAATTGTATCATCTGATTATAGAAAGATTTACTTCTTTGATGATTTGGAATTTTTTTAGTTTCTTTTTGTTGTCTAATAATTCTGGCTCAAACTTTCAATATAATGTTCCATAAAAGTGGTGATATAGGGAATCCTTATCTGTTTCCCATTCACAGGAGGAAATGTTCTCAGTTTTTCCTCTCTGAGCAGGTGAGGACCTTTGGTTTTGTGTATATGGCCTTTTTGTAAAATTGCTTAGCATCAGTCACAAGCAAGGATCACAATTTTCTGAACTGACTTTATAAGATCAATATTATTCTAAAACCATATTCAGACAAAGTAATTATTAATAAAATGAACGTAAATAGAGATCCAAAATCCTCCACAAATTACTGGTAAACAGTGTCCAACAAAACAAAACAAATAATAATGAAAAAGAACAATTAAAGATAATATATTTTGACCAATTTGGATTTGTGCCAGGAACACTAAGCTTATTCAGCATTTGAAAATCAAACAGATGACTTAAGTATATAAATAGTCCTTTTCTCCATGAACCCAGGAAAACAAAAAGGATTGTAAATCATATAATCCACAGCCAAAGGACAGAATAGTCTCAGAGCCTCAACTCTGGAAATCTGTTTTGCAGAATGCTATGGATGACAGTGGGAGCCCAGGATACATTCACAACATCTACACAGAAAATAACCCTCTGGTGATTTCCCTTTATCCAAAAATGTAAGGTTGGGCACAAACTGGTTACCAAAGAGAGTACATTGGAGAGATGACTACAGAAGATCAAAATGATAAAGCCGACTTGAACAGTTAAAACCTTGTCAGTTGATCCCCCCTCTGATGCAGGTTGGGCCTGATCTGGTTTTCAACATTTTCTATATTTTCAGTTTCTTCATATTGGGGTTTATCTCAGATGTAGTTTGTCAATTCGAAGGGAGAAGACGTTCTTAAATTTTTGTAGATTTTTTTTCTGTTTTTCAGTATATGAAACCCAGAATTGATGAACTTATAGAGACCGCAAGTATAGTAAGAGTTTCTGGGGTGTTCAATGGAAGAGTGTAAAAGCTAGCTGATGTCAAGGAGTTCGAAAAAGAAGAGACTGTTTTGAAACTGATTGTGGTATCAATTGTAAAATACTGCTTGATGTGTTTGAACTATGGAATGATGATATCTGTATTAGCTTGCAATGAAATTGTTTTTTTTTGGGGGGGGGGGGAAGCAACAACAACAAAGTTATCTACCCAGAGGTACCTTGGAAGTCGGGTTATTGATCTGCTTTCAAGAGGTTTTCCTTGAAAACTCTTTGGAATATTCCACTCTGTACACACAGGGTAATCTGAGTGGGAAAAGCAATAACAATATGCATTCATGATTAGAAAGGCAGAAAACACAGAGTAGCCTGAAAAATGACGTCTATAAAGTGCCTAAGGCTAATATTCATAATGGTTCAAAACTGAATGTATTCTCCCTAGGATTGGGGATAAATGTAAGGATGCATTTACTCACTCTTGCAATTCATTGTACTGGAATAGTAGCCAGTGTAAAAAGGTAGTAAAAAAATACAATACAATAAAAGCTACAAGAGATGTAATATACTTTCTTTCACAGATGACAAAAATGTCTATGTAGAACATTCTAAGGAATCTTACAAAAAAGCTCTAAAATTGAAGTTAGCTACAAAATTCACAGGGTATAAAGTCACCACATCCAATTTAGTTATATTTTAAATAATGAGACAGAAGAATTTGAGTTTGAGACAGAAAACAAACTTAGTAAAAACTATCAAAATTCTTTTATCTGTAGTGAAGAGAAGGGATCAGATAGCTGTCAGGAAGTCACACTCAAAACATTATTTGGGCAGAGAGTGGGGGACACTTTGTTCTAGTTTCATCACTCCTAGACCTGCTCCACTTGATGCACCTTTCATACATACATTCCTATGTAGCCTCATATGCTTGTGAACTTTTAATGAGTGTATTATAGATAATAAGTATTTATATATATGTTGGATGGCCATGTGCCATGAATGTCAGAAAAAAAATAGGTAAGCCATGTGCCATTAATGTCAGAAAAAATAGGCAATTCAATTAAGGACTAAAATATATCTAAAATCTGTTCAGTCAAGAAAGTCTGTAGGTCAATCAATGTATGAAATTTATTATTCTGGAGTTTAAAATCTAAGAGAGTCCTTTGTCTCTTTACACTAAGTTCACTATTCTGTCAGTGCTAATTTCTATTAGTTTATTAATTAGTATTCATTGACTCTATGTGTACTTAGGTCTTACTTAGACTGATGAATACTAGTGATTAACGGAACTGCATATGGGCTGATATGAAGGGTGTGTACACTGGAGGCAAATATGGCTATTACTGAATTGCGTTTGGCATATATCCCAGACACCAAGAAGTTTATATAAGGTATGATCTAAAGCCTTTGTCATATTGTTAGTCTTAGCATCTTTGAAAACATCACAATCTCATAAAAGGAAGAAATTTTCAGATTTTATATTTCTTACTCATTTCTGCTATATTATACTGATTATAAGTTGCTATCAAGGAAAAACTAACATTCAAGGACCTTTCAATTATTCTTCATAAGAAAAATTACACAACAGATTGTTTAAAGATATTTTATTGCCTATCCTTTAAAATTGTATTTCAGCAAAAGCCATTGACCACTTATCAGGGATTTCACATGCATACTTTGCACACTTCATTAAATAGTATGAGAAATCTTAAAGTAAATGATTTCTAACCCCCAAACCAAACCAAACTCATTACCACTGAGTGAATTCTGAGGGTTTCTGACACTGTAAAGGAGGTACCACCCCGGGCAGAGCTTTCATAGTACACATTTTTCTGCCAGGTGAGCATCTAGCAACTCTCTCTGAGTTAGTGTACCCAGTGGCATCTCCTGGGAAGGTTTTCTCTGGTCATGAATTTTTCTGGTCTGGTTATTAATATTTTCATAAAAACAGTTTCACTCAAACCATGTTTTTTGTGATGTCCAACTTAAGAGAACAGCATGAAGATTTGAAATGTTGCTTCCTGCTCAGGAAAAATGCCACAGGAACTTTTGTGATATTAAGTAGAGCTCAAGGACAGCACTATGGAAAAACTCAAGTGTACAAGTGATTTGCTCATTTCCATCAAGGTGAAGTGTCAATTGATGACAACCCTTGTTTTAGATGTCTGTCAATATCCCGAACAAACAAAAATGCCAACAAAATTCGCGCACCTGTGCTCAATGCACCATTTAAGAGATAGGGAAAGTTATCTGGACTATTTTGGATCTCAGTTCAGCAAATCTTAACAGACAATTTTGGAATGAGAAGGGTTGCTGTGAAATTTGTTTCTCAGGTTCTGACTGAGAACCAAGCATTGTGTGGAAATATGCCTTGCTTTGAAAGAACAGCTCCAAAGTGACCCAGACCTTTTTTCCAAGTAATTACCGGTGATGAGACATGAAGCTGTTCTTACCACCCCAAAAGCAACTACCAATCAAGCCAGTGGAAGACACCATTGTCACCTCGCCCCCAAAAGAGCTCTTCAAGTGAAATCAAAGATGGAGATGATGCTCATTAATTTTTTTTTTTTTTCATGTAAGGGGGATAGTGCATTTGGAGTTCATCCCTCCAGGTCAGACTGTTAATCAAGCTTTCTATTTAGAAGTTCTGAAAAGGTTGCATAACAGTGTGTGTCCCAAAAAAGACCTTATTTGTGGCAGCCAGAGGACTGGTTCTACCACCACGACAATGCACCTGCTCACACAGCCATCTCAGTGCACCATTTTTTGTCAAAAACAGCATACGTCTCTTGCCCTACACACCTTCCTTACCTGCCCTCACTCATGACTACTTTTTGTTTCTGAAAATGCAGAGGGACATGAAAGGAAAGCGATTTGAGGATGTAGAAGAGGTGAAGAAAAATAAATGAGGGTGGTGCTGTCAGCCATCCAAACAGATGAGTTTGAAAAATGTTTCCAAGAATGGAATCGCAGATTTGACAAATGGATTAAGTGTAATGGAGACTACTTTGAAAGTGATAAGGTTGGTTAGGGGAAAATATTTTAAATAAATAGATTGGAAAAAAATTCTGTTTGGGGGTAATATCCCCTCATAAATCTTTATAGGAGCAGTTAGTTTAATCTTTCCTTCTCAGAGCAGCTTAGGGGTTTGAATTGCCAGACTTAGAATTAGCAGTTCAATGCTTTTATAGATACCAGAACATTACCTACGTTGATAATAACTATTAACTTTTATATAAACTTGCTGTTGTTATGTACCATAGAGTTAGTTCCAGCTCACTGATATGTTTTGTATCATGGAAGAAAATGTTGCTCAGTTTGGTATCATCCTCACAATCATTAATGAGTTTTAGCCAAGTCACGGTCTGAAATCCCATCTACTGTACTGAACATGTTCCCCTTTCCAGGGGTTTTCCCTCCACATAAATCCAAAGTACCTGAGAAGACTATCCTCACCTCCAGAGATAATGTTGTGCATTAATATATATGTGTGTGTGCTTGTATATATACATATGTGTGTGTTCATATGTATACAGGTAAAATAACCTATTGTTGGTATTTTTTCTAAGAGAACTAAATACTTAGATGTCACAAGGCTTAATGACTGCCATGTTCTTTTTGATTTTATATATTGAGAGTTAAAATACAAGCATCATTGCATCTTAGAGTGGTGATTTCTTAGTATTTAATGTGAGTGGGATTCAAAACGTTTGTAGGTAATTGGAATTAAAAGAAAATAACATTTTTCCTTGACATTTTTAAGTTCTTTGTACTTTTTTATATGCATACCCTTTTAATTTGCAATTGAATGCATGAGGAAAAGTCTGTTCACCTAATAAGTGTGTTAAGCTTTTAAAACTCTGACAAGTGACACTTTAGGTTATTAGGATACATTCAAAGACAAAACAAAGATCCATACACTTTTAGTGTTTCTAGCGAATTTCACAGATTACTGATAGAAGGGGATGAATCTAAAAGCTAAGCAATCATTTGCCTCTCTCAATATAATTTTTCAAATTTAAGAATTTCTTTGGCTTGGTAAAATTTTATCTGAACTTTTAAAATTCTAGGTGATGTGCAAGTTCCTAATTATGAAAACACCAGCTCATCTTTGAAGGATTAATACTTTCCCTCTCTGACATTTCAGTAACTAATATATTATTTAACTGATTATTTACATGGTTTTTTACAGAATAAGCTGATGTAACTGAGCCCTGGTACATTTTCAAAGGTGTTCAATGATGGCCATCATAGACAATGTCCATATAATTCTACATTAAAAATAGATGGGAGAGCTGAGTAAAGCAACACACTTCCAAGAGCTAAAGAATAGACTATCTGACCTCAAAGGTCATTCCCATCTTGTATACTTGTGGATCTTCGATTTTTCTTTAAGCTTAAATGAACTCCCTAATCCAGTTATAGACAACTTCATTTTGATGAAATCTGTTTGCAGGAAGTTTAGGAAAGCGTTCTAAACTCTTTGCCATACTATAGCTGAAATATTGTTTTCATTTTTCCACATAAAGATTGAACTGCGTCCCACAAAAGGATGTGTTATGGTTATAAATGTGACATTGTTCAGAAATGGGGTCTCTAAGATGCTATCAGTTAACATGAAGTTATCAGAGAGGTGTGGGGGCTAGTCCATTTTGAGCTGTGTCCTAGAAAAAAGAAGAGCAAAAGATAGCGTGAGATGGAGTGTTATCAAGATACAGCCTAAAGTAAGAAGGGCTATTAAAACCATAATGAAGAAATACAGAAGTTTTATGTGCAGAGCAATAAAAAGATGGCGAAAGAGTGACACATACCAGAGGGACTCCAAAGAATCCAGCCCAGGAGAGTTGCTTAGAGGGAACTTTAACATAACTGGAATGCAGGAGGAGCATCATACAGATAAGTAGGCACAAACCCACAGGGTTTTGAGGGGCTTGGAGCTTTTGGCTCACCTCAGTGAAAGCTGGCTAGGGCTTGACCTTGGCCCCACCACTGTCTGCCAGAGCCGGGACCATTGGGAGCCCTAGGGGGATTTGGTCTCAACACAGCCAAAGTTTCCCACCTCTGGCCTCAGGGCAGGGACTGGACCCTTGCAGCTCCAGGGGCAGGGATTGGGATTCAGCTACATTGTAGCTTTTATCTACATCTCTGCTCTCTGTCCTCCCTGTGCAGGGGCTTTTTCTCAGCACAGCCACAGTTTGCCACTGCTGCCTCAGGGTGGGGACTAAACCCTTGCAGCTCCATGGACAAAGATTGAGGTACAGCTAAACTGTTGCTTCTGTTTACATCTCTGCTCTCTGTGCACCCCCGCCTTCCACGGTCTTTGAGGGCTGAACAGGTGCTTTTTCTTAGCTCAACTGGAACTTGCCGCAGCTGCCTCAGGGCAGGGACTAAACTCTTGCAGCTCCATGGGTGGGGGGTGGGACTCAGCTACATAGTTGCTTTTCTTTCTCTCTCTCCCCTATATCCCGCCCCCTCCCCGCACAGTCCAAACGGTCTTACTTTTTCATTTCCTTTTCTTTCTCCTCTGTCTCTTTCCTGTTCTCTGACACTCCACTGCTGACCTCCAGACCACTCCCCTTAGCCTAGGGCACTTATGCCTGCACTACACCCTGCTAGATGAGCTCCACCCTGTGTAGATAGCCTGAGGCTAGGGAAAGCTCTCCTTTCCCTCAAGGGGATACTCTGCCCAACTTCTCATGGGGAATTCCTGCCTGTGTACCTTGGGGGAATAAGGCAGCTTGGCCAACACTCATCAGCATTCCAAGCTGTTGCAGGAACCAACCTCCGCAACACCAAAGCAGGGAACCCACTAGCCTTCTGGGACACTCCCCTGATAGGAAAGCCACAGGAAGATAAAGTGGTAGCTTAATCACATAGTACTAATTAGCTGCAGGCAGTTCGAAGAAGCATTCCTACAAGTCCCCCAGAGAGAGCCAATGCTCTTCAACTCCCTGGAAAATGGCACCTGGCTCCTCTAAAACAATGCAACACAAATAGCCATCAGTCCCAACCACCTCAACAAAAAAACAGGAGAAACAAAAGTCAATGGCAGAAGATATCCTGAACATAACAAAATACAAGGAAGAAGCAGACATTGAACTGCCACATAAGAAATTTCCAGAATGCTACTTGGACTCATACAGAAAAAGGATGAAATGATAGAGGAGATAAAGGCAATACACCAAATGGAACTACAGGAGCTTCGGGAGAATATAACAAAAACCAATAGCAGAAACACAGACCTTGAGAATTGACTGGAGGAATCAGAGAACCACATCAGTGACTTTGAGGACAGCCATGCTAACTTGAACAAATGCAAACAAAAATCTAATAAGATTATCAGAGAAGCTGAAGAAAACCTAAGAGCTATGTCTGATGCTATGAAGCGCAACAACATTAGAATTATTGGCTTGCCTGAGGAAGACACAACAAAGAAATCATCTGCAACAATAGCGAGATAATTCTTGGAGGAAAACTTCCCCAGCTTAATGAATGAAAACCTGACAACCATCAGGAGGCTGAAAGAACACCAGCTAGACTGAACCCCAAAAAGAAGTCACCAAGGCACATAATAGTTAAACTATCCAACTTTGAGGAAAAGGAGAAAATCATGAGAGCAGCTAGGGAAAAACAAGCAATCACATATAAAGGTTCACAAATAAGAATGTGCTCAGACCTATCAGCAGAAGCTATGAAGAAGAGGAGAGAGTGGTGCAAAATATTCCAAAAATTGAAGGAAAACAACGCAAACCCAAGAACACTCCACCCAGCCAAATTATCGTTCAAAATAGATGGAATAGTAAGAGACTTCCCAGTCAAGGAAAAACTCAAAGAATATGTTAGAAGAAACCCAGCCCTAGAAAAGATTCTTGCCAACCCAGTATGGGCAGAAGAAAAACACTCACCAAGCATAAATAAGAGACTGCCACATAGAACAACATCACCCAGAGGGCAACGAAGAGAAAATACATCCCAAGATAGCATTGGCTTAAGGACGGAAAGAAGCCAAGAATGATACACACACACACACACGCATAACACACTAATGAGAAAGGAAAGTAGAAAAACTCTCAACAAAAAAATTATAAGATGACATCACAGAATCCGCAGATGGAGATAATAACCCTGAATATCAATGACCTGAACTCAGGCATTAAAAGACTGAGGCTAGGAGACTGTCTTAGAAAACACAATCCATCAATCCTACAGGAGACACATCTCAAGGCTACAGACAAAATTAGGCTGAGAATCAAAGGCTGGAGAAAGTCATACCAAGCAAAGAGCAATTAAAAAAAAAGCAGGGGTTGCAATCCTAATATTGGATAAAATTGACCTCAAATTGCAAACCATAGAAAGAGATAAGGAGGGACAATATATAATGCTCAAAGGAATGGTAGACAAAGAACCACTAAGCATTGTAAACATATATTCCCCGAACGAGAGACCCACTGAATATGTCAACCAAACACTCCAAAAGAGGAAAAAAGAAATCACAGCTTTAACAATTATAGTGGGTGACTTCAACACACCACTCTCTGAGAAAGATAGATCACAGGGAAAGAAATGCAACAAGGAGGCTAGAGATCTAAACATGACATTTAGACAATTCGACCTGATTTATATTTACAAAGCTTTTCATCCAAATACAAAAAAGTTCACATTCTTTTCAAGCCCACATGGCACTTATCTGAAGATAGACCACATGCTGGGGCATAAGGCGAATCTACATAAATTTAAGCACATTAATATCATACAGACTTCTCTTCTGACCACCATGCCATAAGACTGGAAATCAACAAAAGGAAGACAAAGAAAACAAGAGCAAACAATTGGAGGATGAATAACTCTACTGCAAAAGGAGTGTGTACTGGGGCAGATCAGAGATAAAAATTAGGAAATTTCTAGAAACCAACAAGAATGAGCACAGGACGTACCAAAACTTATGGGGCACAGCAAAGGCAGTCATTAGATGAAAATTCATAGCAATATATGCACACCTGAGAAAGGAAGAGAGACTCATGACTGATATGCTGGTACAAAATTTACAACAACTAGAGCAGAGTCAGCAGGAAATCCTACTAATAGCAAAAGAAAAGAAATTATAAAAATCAGGGCTGAGATTCAGGAGAGGGAAAATAAAAAAAAACTATGGAATAAATTAATGCTGCTAAAAGTTGGTTCTTTGAAAGGATAAACAGAATCGACAGACCACTTCCAAACCTAACCGAAAGGAGGGAACAAATTTCAATAACAAGAATAACAGATGCACGAGGGGACATTACAACAGACCCTAATGAAATCAAAAGAATAGTTACACAGTATTATGAAGGATTGTACTCCAATGAATTCAACAATTTGGAAGACATGGACAAATTCTTGGAAAAACAATCCCTCCCTAGACTACCCTCTGTGGACGACAAGAATCTCACCAGACCCATATCAATAGAAGAAATAAACAAGGTTATCAAGGGATTACCAACAAAAAAATCCCCTAGACCAGATGGCTTTACTGGAGAATTCTACTAAGCATTTAAGGAAGAACTAACACTAATCCTACACAAACTTCCAGAGCATAGAAAAAGAGGGCAAACTCCCAAACTCCTTCTATGAAGCTAGTATAACTCTGATACTAAAATGGGGCAAGGGTCCAATAAGAATCGAGAACTACAGACCAATATCCCTAATGAACATTGATGCAAAAATCCTTACCAAAATACTAGCCAACAGGATAAAAAAGTATACAAAACAAATAATTCCCCATGACCAAGGGGGATTCATACCAGGGATGCAGGGATGGTTCAACATACGAAAGACCATTAACATTATTCGTCACATTGATATGAAAAACTATAAGAACCACATGATAATATCAATAGATGCAAAAAAAAGCATTCGACAACATCCAACACCAATTCCTGTTTAAGACACTTGAGAAGATAGGAATAGAAGGACAGTTCCTCAAGACAATACAGGCTATATATGAAAAACCAACAGCCAACGTGGTAGTCAATGGAGAAAAGACTAACACAATCCCACTGAAAAAGGGGACCAGACAAGGATGCCCCTTGTCCCCACTCTTATTTAATATCGTCCTGGAGGTTTTAGCTAACAGTGTAAGGCAAAGAAGTGACATCAAAGTTATTCGCCTGGGGAAGGAAGAGGTGAAACTATGGCTATTTGCAGATATGATTTTATATATGGAAAATCCCAAAAGTTCCACAAGGGGAGTACTGGAAGCAATAGAGGAGTTTGGCAGTGTGGCCAGATACAAGATCAACAAACAGAAGCCCATAGGACTGCTAAACACATCGGATAAGACCACAGAAGAGGAGATCATAAAGGTGGTATCCTTCACAATAGCCAAATACAAATTGAAATATCTAAGGATATACCTGATTAAAAGAACAAAAGAGCTATACAGGGAACACTACAGAACACTATTACAAGAAATCAAGGGCAACCTCAACAAATGGA
>NW_022103958.1:26624926-26626628 GCF_000313985.2 Echinops telfairi
ATATTTACCTGCAGAAAAATGAAGCAAGACCCTTATCTTACTCCATGCACAAGAATAAACTCAAGGTGGATCACAGACCTTGAAGTTAAACCCCAAACGATTAGGGCCATCAATGAGGGAATTAGGACCCACTTCAGAACATTGACACAGGGAATACATAGTCTATCAGAAATAGGGAAGGACACAAACACAGAGGAGGCACAAATTGACAAATGGGATATACTGAAAATAACACACCTGTGTACATCAAAAGAATTCACCAAGAGAGTAATAAGAGAGTACACAGACTGGGGAAACATCTTTAGCCATGACACATCAGACAAAAGCCTTATTACTAAAATCTACAATACTCTGTTAGCTTCCAAAAAGAAAAAAACTAATTAGCCACTTGAGAGGTGGGCAAATGACTTGAACAGAAGTTTCAGAGAGGCAGAAATCCAAATGGCCAACAAACATATGAGAAAATGTTCCCGATCTTCAGCCATAAGAGAAATGCAAATTAAAACAACAATGAAGTACCACCTAACACCCTCAAAGGTAGCCCAATTCAACAAATCTGAAAACAACAAGTATTGGAGGGGCTGTGGGGGGACAGGAACTCTCTTCCACTGCTGGTGGACTAGTAAGTATGTATAACCACTATGGAAATTGATCTGGCGATATCTAAAACAGATGGAAATTGAGTTACCATACGACCCAGCAATCTCCCTACTTGGTATATACCCAGAAGAGGCAAGAAACAAACCAAGGCCAGATATCTGTGCTCCAATGTTCATTGCGGCACAGTTCACAATCTCAAGGAATTGGAAGCAACCCAAATTTCCATCAACTGATGATTGGATTAAAAAACTGTGGTATATACATACACTAATAAGCAGTGATGAATGTATGAAGCACATCGCTGCATGGGAAGAGCTGGAGGAAATCATGCTAAGTGAAGTAAGTCAGGCACAAAAGGACAAGTACAACATGAGTCCACTCAGGTAAGCGATAAAAAAAAAATGCAAAAGGGCCATGGGGAAAAAACTACTGTATACAAACATTCTTGGGGTGAGGACTGGGCAGTATGGCAGGGACGCACATGGTAGACAACTGGGGAGGAGGTGGGGAAAGGTGAAAAAAGAAGATGAAAATAAGGAAGAAATGGGTAGCGGGGGCATGGGGCACTACCCCAACCAAGGGGAGGGTATTCTTTACATCTTCACAGGAAAAGAGGCACCAGACTTCAACCTAGTGCTCCAAGGTGTGATGCAACATGCCAGGGCAGAGTAAGGGAACCAGTGGAGAGGTCTAGGGGGCTAGCCCAAGTCCCAAATACTAAGTGGATGCCTGCCCCTTCCACCAGAAGAATTCATTTCAAAGGACGGCATTGAATCCGCAGCTCCAGGAGAGGGACATATCTGACTGGAGCACACAGGAGCAGATGATGGGGGAGGAGGAGAGACTGGGGAACATACTGGCCCACCAGGCCTTGAGGACGATGACCTCAATTAGAGCAACTAGTCCACAGAGAGGACCACATGGCCACCCCCACTATGAGACATGATGCCCCTCACTGACGGCACTCTGGTGCGGGGGACAGCACCAGAGACACAGTGTGGGAATTGCACTGGATCTGATCCCACCACACTGAGGCAAAGCACTTGGGGAGTGCAGTGGAACAGCAAGGGAATGGAGCAGCAAGGTCCCCAGGGAATGCTGA
>NW_022103958.1:26628201-26666813 GCF_000313985.2 Echinops telfairi
AGGGCAAGATATGACAAAATAATAATTTATAAATTATCAAGGGCTCATGAGGGAGGAGAGATGGGGAAGGGAGAGGGAAAATGAGGAGCTGATGCCAGGGGCTTAAGTGGAGAGCAAATGTTTTGGGAATGATGAGGGCAATGAATGTACAAATGTGCTTTACATAATTGATGTATGTATGGATTGTGATGAATCATATGAGCCCCTAATAAAACGATTAAAAAAATCAATGATGTGCTTTAAATACAGTAGATGTGTAACCTATTGCTATTTCAGAGATACATGAACAGAATAGGTAGGAAAGGGTTGGTATAAGAGCCTCTACCAAGAGGTCATGTGAAAATTGACAGTCGCTTTGACTACAGTACTGACAGTTAAAGCTTAACTATGAACAAAGATCTGAGAAGAAAAAAAATTGAATTATAAGTTTGTTAGGATCATTGAAAATATAGAAACCACCAGAAAGTTTGTCTTCACAATAAGGGTCAGTGGGCTCTGTATAACATGACTAAGTGTGGTCAGAGTTGCCAGGGACTTGTAGGCTAGAGCAGAGAAAGAATAATGAAGCACAGAGTGAATGTTCTTGCATTAATCAGTGGCTTTTGCAATGGGAAATGTTAATTGGCAAACACAAGAAAACCTTCTCAAACTTCTCTAAAAGGGGGTGGGGGGACTATTAAAAAGGAAACAGAGTAAATACAGAATATCATATTGTCAGCTAGACATCAGAGATCTCGCCCAGAACTATGTGTTACTGATGATTTCAAGAGCAGAAGCAATTTAGAGCTCAGTAAAGTAGACTGAACTTTGGGATACAGGGGCTTTTCTCCCTCATCACATATATAACTCTGGCAAAGCATCATAGATGCAGTTTTTAAGTGAGGTTTGAGCATTATCTTACACAGTAGTGAGCTCTTAAATTAGACATCTTCATTTACTACACCATCATTTATTATTTCAGAAAATTGTGTATCCTCAAATATATTTTTCAAAGTACCATTCTTCATAGATACTGGGTTATTAACAATAAGAAATCCCTAACCAAAACTGCTTACCAAGAGATCCAGTTGACAAGAGGAGCACACAGAATCTTTCCATTTTGTTTTGCTTTTCTGTCTAGTCCCTTTATTCCCCTTTCAGTAAAGAAATTAGTGGGTCCCGAGCCACCTGTCATTATTTTGTGCTTACAGAGCTAAACAAAGAGAAAGTAGGGAAATGGAAAACAACAACAACAACAGTGAAAGCATAAGGACTTTCTCTTCACTTCCATCAAGCAAGGTGTTGTCATCTTCATATTTCAGGTTATTAATAAGCCTTCTTCCAATTCTGATACCTCATTCTTCTTATAACCCAGGTTCTCTGATTATCTGCTCATCATATAGATTGAATAAGAAAAAGTAGATACTCTAAATCAGCGGTTCTCAACCTGTGGGTTGTGACCCCTTTGGGTCAAATGACCCTTTTCACAGGGGTTGCCTAATACATCCTGCATATCAGATATTTACATTATGATTCATAACAGTAGCAAAATTATAGTTATGAAGTAGCAACGGAAATAATTTCATGGTTGGGGGGTCACCGCAACATGAGAAGCTGTATGAAAGGGTCATGGAGTTAGGAAGGTTGAGAACCACTGCTCTAAATGAGTGCTTATACTGGTAATGGAAAGAGACTATGTAACAGATACTTGAAAGTCTGTATACCAGGCTGTGCAGGGGTCTTTAAGTAATGCTAATTATACATGCAATTTCATAACTAATGATTGTTCAATATCTTTATTTGTAATTACCCCTGAAACTTATAATTAAGTAGACAATAAGTACACAGACTTCTTTGACTAGAACAATGACACAGCCATAGCTTTCCCCTAGAATCCTTGGCCATATTGAGAACAGTCCATAGGGGAGAACCATGATTTCAACATGATTCAGGCAAGGATGATGTAGGCTTGAATTACAGCACTTCTATAATTCTAAAAATAGGTGGACATGTACAGATACAGAATATATCTTAGAATTACTTTTCTATGATTTAATCAATGAATTGAACTAAGTAAGAAATATCAACAAAATGAAACAACATAAAATAAAATTTTGAATTTCTATTCCCAGTTTTTTGAGGTAGTGCCCCATACCACCTTTCACAATGGCTGCATATATTTAGAGTCTCACCAGGAGTGTAAGTGAGTAACAATATTTCTGAATCCTTTCCAATATTTGTTCTTTTTTTGTTTTAACTTGTCTTTGTTCTTGTAAGGTAGTATTTCATTGTTGGTTTGATTTATATCTGCTGGATGGCTAGTGATTGTGAGCATTTCTTCATGTTTATTGGCCATTTGTATATCAGCTGTGGTGAATTTTGAAAATTATATTTCCATAAAAATATAATTTTATGCCAATTGTAATATTTTAATATACAGAAGACCATTGTCTTTACTAAGCCTCTTCTATGATATATTTAAGCTTCACAACAAACCTAGAAATTCATTTTTATTATCATATTTTTTATTGATGAGGGAACCAAAGCTAAAAAAAGTACAACTTATTCAAATTCAAACACCTAATAAATCCTATATTCCAAAAATAATCTCTACGGTTTATCTTTGACTCTTTTTAATATGCTTTCTTTTAAAAATATTATTAATTAGGTGGAGGTTGACAATTCATAACATTGATTTTGTTTTCAATAATTTATATTACTTACCAAACCCCTCAATAGCTTATCCTACTCCAAATGCTCTTTTGATTTCTCTTGGTAATGGAATTCTGTGTTTTATCACAGCACAAAAACAGACAGATATATTAATTTTGAAAAACCATTCATTGTACAAACTTCAGCCAAATCACAAAGGATGGTAATTAGATATTCAAGCTGCAGACAAGCTAGATTGACCTTATTAGAGGATAATCCTTAGCATTTAAATATATGTTTTGTGCTTACAGAATCACTGGCAAATTAAACTCTCAATTGTTCAATGTTCAGCTGATTTAGGGTAAAAACAGCCAATTATGGATAAAGATATAAAAATGTAGATGAAGTCAAACATTGGACATCGTGTGCTGCCAACAAAATGACATTTGGAATAAAATTGGCCTTTCAAGAGCTGTAAATATTCTCTTGATAAGACGAAATATAGGAAATATCCAACTACGTAAGCTAGGAATAATCAAATTGTGTAAGTGAATGTGCCATGTAGTCTCACATTGACCTCTATTGACCATGTGGTCTCCTAGTAATATAATTTCTGCTAAGAGTGCTCTTCCCTTTTACTGAAACATGGATAAAACATTGCTGAGGTTCCTGAAAATCTTCAATCTCTTCATTTTTGTATCCATCATATAATATATGTATAATACTAAATATTTTCCATATCAATGATAATCATTCATTTTCATCTTCTTAGCAAAAAATATAGTTCCAAAGTAGTTCATTGTGGAGTCATGGGTTAAGGATTTGATCAGTGGTTCTCAAGCTTCCTAATGCTGCAACCCTTTCATACAGTTCCTTATGTTGTGGTGACCCCCAACCAGTTATTTTCGTTGCTACTGCATAACTGTAATTTTGCTACTGTTCTGAATCGGGCCTGTGAAAGGGTCGTTAGACTCCCAAAGGGGTTGGCACCCACAGCTGAGAACCGCTTGATTGGATGAAAGAAAATTGACAAAATTTTGATTGTTGTTGAAGAATATCAGAAGCAAGTTGCATAAATGTAAAATTTCCGGTAATAAAAACTAAAAACTATAATAACAACAGTATAGACTCTGGAATTGTCCAGATTTGGGTTCAAATGCCGAGTATGTCACTAACTAGCTCTGTCATCTTGAACAAATTTGAATCTTTAATCAACAATAGATTTCTTCATCTCTAAAATGAAAACAATATGCTTTCATAAAGGGTTGCTGTACTGAAATATAAAACATATAAGGACCAACAAACCCATCTTTGAAGACATTCAACCAAAATGCTCCTTAAAATCAAAGATCGAGAGACTTCATATGACATACTTTGGACATGTTATCAGAAGAGACAAGTCCCTGGATAAGGACATCATGTTTGGTAAAGTCGAGGAACAATGAAAAAGAGGGAGACACTTGATAAGATAGATTGACACAATGGCTGCAACAGTGGGTTCAAAGTAACAATTTTGAGGATGGCGCAGCATCAGGCTGTGTTTCATTCTGTTGTACAAAGAAAGGTCACTACTGGTCTGAACCTATCAAATGGCATCTAACAACAATAAAACAAAGATGATGTAATAGTTAGGTTTATTGTGGCAACTCGGCCAATAGGAACAGGTGGGCGGAGTTTAATCAGGTCGCAGATTGATTGGAGGGCAATGAGATAAATTGCTTTCCAAGGCCTGCCCCTTTCTCTCTTCCTCCCTGATGGTCAGACCAGCGTGCAGCTGCTTGAGCTAGTTCTTTGCCTCACTCATGTGTTGTACTACCTGTGGCCCAAGCCAACACTTGGATCATGTAGGTAGAGCTTGAGGCTCCTTTGGGACCTGGACCTGCTTTGCCAAGTTGCTGGCATGTACATGATGAGCTTGAGGCTGGTGGATCCTGTCACTATGCATCACTTGAGTTTGAGATCCCAAGGGGGCCTGCTTCCCTAGACTCCCATGCTACTGACTATTGCTGACCCACCTTGATGTTTGCTGTGTGCTGGCAGACTCTGCCTGTCTTGCCTGTGGACAGACTTCCTTGATCTTGAACCGGCAGCCTGTGTGAGTTGAAGACTTTCAGTATATTAACTGTTCCATGAAAGTGTGTTGAACTGAGCCGTCCGTAGTACTGTGTGGACTAATTAGATGTTCTAATTCTTCTCACTGTATAAACCTATATATATACAAAATCATAAGTGACCTGGTTTTGTTTCTCTAGAGAGCCCTGCCTAACACAAACAAAATGGATTATTTTTCCAAGTATGAATAAAGCTCAGAACCATTTTCCAGTATAGTATCTTTCTGTTAAATAGAACAGATTCCCTACTCAAGACTGCTACAGCTCAAGCCTTCTACCAGAACAAATACATTTATATTTCATATAAAATTTGAAATGAATGGTACCCCTAAAGGTGTGCAATATACACTTGCACAAATCTATGCAGAGAAACAAGTTTCTGAAACACACAAACTGCCAAATAGTTGTTATAATTTCTAGTAACCAAAACCATAGAGCCCTGGTAGTAAGTAATTACCTTGGAGTTATAAATGGAAAAGGAAGTGTCATGAGGGTTCACAACCTTATCCCTGCAATGCAAATTTGATTAATTTTCTACCTCCCTATGGACAAAATCAAGAACCCTGGTGACATATTGGTTATGCTTTGGGCTGCTAACCATCAGGCAAACAGTTCAAGACTGCCAGCCTCCTGCCTGAGAAAAACTAGGCTTTCTACTCCTGTAAGTGCTGCCATCTCAGATAGGATCACTGTGAGTTGGAACCTACTCAATGACACTATGTTTTTTTGTTTTGTTTTGTTTTGGGTTATGGACAAATGTCCTGATTAAATTTTATTTGTTAGGAGACTGAAAAATAGACTATTTATTTTCTTCAAGTGACAGAAACTGAGCCTGAGCTCAGCACTAAATTTTATCGGCATAGCTGGTCCTACAGAAATGGCCTGGCGGCTTCCTCATTGCCTCATCCCACTATCCATGGTTTAGGTTAGGTTTTTGTTCCAAATTGTTCTATTTTTCATTAAGTCTTCTTTCTAAAAGGTTTTAAATCATTTTTATTTGAAGAGGATGATGCATAAATCCAAGATAAATATGTCCATAAATACACATTTTATTTAAAATAGGAAAGAATTGAATCTGCACATTTTATGGAATTGGTGAGCTCAGGCACATTTTATAAATTGTGAAGTTATGTTAAATAAGAGAAGAGTAATAAGTTAAGAAGACTCAACAAGCTTTAACCCCATGATACTCCTGTATTTCTTTGGCATTGGGTTCAAGGAAAACAGAAGTGATTTCCACTTGAGTTTTGGAATTAATGATATTCCTTTTGACATGATCATATGTCTGCTTTATAACTGTAAAAAATACAGGAACAATTTCTAACAACACAAAATGTAATACAGGATAGCAGATTGCCATTTTTTATACTTTGACAGATAATGGATTTTAAGATACAATCAGAAAATTATGTATTTAATTAGTTATTATCTTAGCATAACTTAGGTAGTCACCTGTCTCAATTCATAAATCAATATTTTTATTCATGTATATTTTTTCTACGTTGGAAACCTCCACTGAAATTAATTTTTGGTTAATTAAAATGAGTGATTCTTTGTTTTGCATTACACTTTCAGGTGTTTAATTATTACCATAGGTTTTTTCCATAATCTATAATTGATATACGTTGAAATCATTAATCAGCTTGGTTTCAAGTCATTGATAAGACTATAAATAGATACAATTATTCAAATGAATAAATTAGGAGGTTTTTCTCCCCCCAGCACTAAGAATTTAGCACTATAAATACAAATCAGTTTTCTACACTCACAACAAGGGATCAGTTAATGGGACAAAAACATAAAACTTTAATGTTCAAAAAAGTTACTTTGTGGAAAGCCATTTAATAAATTTCCTCCTTTAATCCAAACAACAATGCTATGAAGCAAGAATCACAATTTGTTTTGCTGTGTGGCCGGCAGTTTTCGCTCGAGGGACCCCACGAAAGGCAGGATGCAGCGCTGCCCACTCCTCTGCTGTGTCCAGTCACTGCTGTGGTTGAGCCCGTGGCTTCGCACTGGCATCCCTCTTGCTGAGGGTGTTCCTGCTTTTCACTGACTTCTACTTTTCCAAACAGGAAATCTGTCTCCAGGAACAGGTCTCCCCTGATAAAATCTCTACAGTCTTACCCTTCTAGAATGCAAGGAGCATTCTGGCTGTATTTTCAACACCGATTTGCTCATTCTTCCAGTATTCTGTGGTCTATTTAATATTCATGCCAACTCCATAATTCAAAAGGCATTGGCTCTTTTTGGAGCTTCCTTATTCATTATCTCGCTTTCACATACATATGCAATAATTAAAAATACCACGGATCAGGTACATGGAAGTCATTAAGTGAAATTTTATTTTTTAATGTTTTCAACAGATAGTTTCTAAACTTTTGTTTTAGGCTGGGTTCTCTAGAGAGGCAAAACTCATGAGTCATGTGTGTATGGATATAGAAGGAGATTTATAACAGGAACTGGCCCACACAGTTGTAGAAGTAAATCCAGTCTGTTTCAAGTCTGTAGCCAGATGAAAGTTGAAGGTTTCTCATAACTCTTTTAGTGGCAGGGGCTAATGACGAGGAAACTAGATGATGAAGGATGATCACAGGCTGGTGGATGCTGAATGAATGAATCTGAGATCTGCCAAATTAATGTTAGGTCAGCAGTCCACTGATGGCTCCTGGGATCTTCAGGCGATCAAAGAGCAGGTTGATGAACCAAAGGCAGGATTCAAGAATCAAAGTTATACCAGCTAGACAGTGCTAGCATCCTGCATCTTTTCTTTTCTGGTTTTGGTTGTTATTGAGTACCTGTCTGTTGATGAGTACATTTGAGGGGGTTCTGACTCTCAGTGACCCTCTGCGTAGAACAGAAACAACAACAATTGCTATGTTTGAGCTCACTGTTGGAGCAACTCTGTCAATTCATACTATTGAGGATATTTCTTTTTATTTTGATGCTTATCAAGCATGTCCTTTTCCAGGAACTGGTCTCTTCCGATAACATGCTAAAAATGTATGTAACAAAGTTTCACCCTTCTCACTTGTAAGAACCATTGTGGTTTTTCTTCTTCCAAGACAGATTCATTTGCTCCTCTGACTGTCCGTGGCCTGTTCAATATTCTTTGCCATCACAATCATTCAAATGCATCAATTCTTCTTCAGTCTTCCTTATTCATTGTCTAGCTTTCACATGCATATGAGGAGATTGACAGGACCATGGTTTGGGTCAGGTTCACCTTAGTCCTCAAAGAAACATCCTTGCATGTCAACACCATTAACGGGTCTTGCGCAGCTGATTTCCCCAATGCAATCTGTCGTGTCATTTCTTGACTGCTGCTTCCATGAGCATTAACTGTGAATCCAAGCAAGATACAATCCCTGTCAACTTCAATCTTTTCTCCATTTATTATGATGCCACATATTGGTCCAGTTGTGAAGATTTTAGTCTTCCTTATATTGAAACACAATCCATACTGATGGATGAAATCCTTGATCATCATTGGCATGTGCTTCTAGCCCTCCTTGCTTTCAGCAAGCAAAGTGGTGTCATCTGTACATCCAGTCTTCCTCCAACGCTGATGTTGCCTTCGTCTCCCTATAAATCTACTTCTTGGATTATTTGCTTAGCATACAGATTGAATAAGCATGGTGAGAATATGCAACCCTGATGCACACCTTTCATGATTTTAAACTATGCATTGTGCCCTCCTCCTGTCTGCACAACCGCTTCTTGATCCATATATAAGTTCCACATGAGCACAATAAAGTTTTTTGTGGTTCCCATTCTTTTCAAGGACATTTAAAGCTTGTTATAATCCACACAGTCAAATGTTTTTGCAAATTCAATAAAACACAAGTAAACATCTTTCTGGTATTCTCTGCTTTCAGCCAAGATCTTTCTAATATTAGCAATGATATTCTTTGTTCCACATTCTCTTCTGAATCCAGCCTAAATTTCTGGCAACTTTCTATCAATGTACTGCTACAAATGTGGTTGGATGATTTTCAGCAAAATTTCACTTGTATGTTTTATTAATGATACTGTCCTATAAATTGAGCATTCTCTTGTGTCACCTTTCTTTGGAATGGATAAAAACACGGATCTCTTCCAGTCAGATGGCAAAGTAGCTGTCTTCCAAATTTTCTGAAATGGAAAAGTAGGTGCTTCCAGAGCTTCATTAGTTTGGTGTAACATTTCAATTGGCAGTCCATCAAATACTTGAAGCCTTGTTTTTGGCTAATACTTTTAGTACAACTTGAACTTCTTCCAGTACCATTGGTCCTTGCTCATAGGCCACCTCTTGAAATAGTGGGATGTTGACTATTTCCTTTTGGCACAATGCCTGTTTTCTTTCCACCTTATTTTGATGCTTCCTGCACCATCCAATATTTTGCCCATACAAAGTCAGGCTGGATATTTATCTTGAGCTCTTTCAGTTTAAGGTGTGCTGAGCATATTCTTACTCTTTGCTTTTCTAATCTAGAGTTTGCACATGCCATTTTCATGCTTTACTTTGTTGTTCCTGTTCAGCTCTTGATATCATAATTTCTTCCATGTGCCTTAGATACTCTCAATTAACAGCAATTTTCAGAATATCTTCTGACATCATTTCCTGTATTTTTCATGTCTTTTTGCTTTCTTCATTTTTGATGTACTTGATGTCATTCCACAGTTCATCTCGTCTTCTGTCATTAGTGTTCAGTGCAGCAAATATGTTCTCGAGATGCATCAGAATTCAGCAGGGATATTCCCAAGTTCATATTTTGACTCGCATGGACTTGTCTGAATTTTCTTCAGCTTCACCTGAGCTTCTTACACAGATGAAGTCAATTTTATTTCTGTGCATTCCATCTGGAAAAGTCCACATGTATAGTTTCCTTTTGTGTTGTTGAAAAAAGAAACAACGAAGAAGACATTGGTCTTGCAAAATTCTATCTTGTGATCTCTGGCTTTGTTTTTGTCACCAAGGCCATATTTTCCAACGACTGTTCCTTCTTCTTTGTTTCCAACTATGGCAGTTACATAATCTGTTGTCAATTTGAGACTTAAGAGTGCAGGGGTGGAGGTTAGCCTGTCAATCAGGTCTCAGATTAATGACCTCATTTGGAGTCCCTAAGTATTTTGCTGGAGGCGGGACACATGTTCACACCCTGATAGAAAGATATTGTCATGGATAATACACATGAAGCTACACTAGAGCCCTGGAGCTGAAAGAATCACTTTAAGACCCCTGCCAGTGCTGATATGCTTACAACACCACTGGATCCATAAGACTTTCCACCCACTGGCTGGTGATCTTCCTACATTTGGCATCATTGCATATGTTCCATGAGTCTGAAGAGGAGTTTATAGATTGGTATCTATACCAATATGAGCCTATATTGGACTTATGGACTTGATCTGGACTGGGCTGGGATGTTTTCTTAATGTACAATTCCTCTTGTATATAAAGCTCTTTCTTATACACACATGAGTGTCTATGAATTTTTCTCTAGTCTACCCAGACTAAAACACCAACTTTTGCATTGCAATTACCAATAATTATATATGCATATTGATTGTGTGTGTGATCAAATTCATACTGAAGACATTGGTAGAATTCTTTAACTTCATTACTAGCTTTGGCAGTTGGTGAATATATTTGAATAATACTTGCTCTGATTGTATTTCCTTGATATCATCCTATCACAGACATTGTACTTCAAGGTAGATCTTGAAATGTCCTTTGTGGAGGTGCGTGCAATATCTTCCTCTTGAGTATTTCATTCCCATCATAGTAAATTGTATGATTTTCTGATTCAAAATGGCCAATTCATGTCAGCTCATTAATGCTTATAATATTGATTTTTATGAGTTTCATCTGTTGTTACAACTTTAAATGTTCCTATACTCATAGTTAATGCATTGCAATTTCCAGTCATTAATTGATGTTTGAAGCTTGTTCTTCTCATGTTGAGTCATGTAATGTCAGCCAATGAAAGTGCCAATGGCTTTACTCCCACAAGTTGAACTCCATCCACATCCTTAAGGTCAATTCTACTTGGGAAGGTGTCTCTTTCTTAGTCATCTTTTCAGTGCCCTGTGCTGAGAGGTTCATCTTCTGGCATTGTATAGGCAATGTTCTGCTTCTTTTCATGAGGTTTTCAGCATCTGACAATACTTCAGTTCTGCCCAGTCAGAGTTCAACGGCTAATTCCCAAGAAGTAGATAGCCCCTTCCTTCTTTGAAGTCTGTGCTTAGTCTGGAAGCTCAGTTGAAACCTATTCACTTGGGAGATACTGCTGGAATTTGAATTACTGGTGACATAGCTCCTAGTACCACAGCAACACACAAGCCCCCACAGTATGACAAATGGGCTGGTGGTACTCATATATTAGCTGTAAGAAAATATTTCTGTATTCATATCTTTCAAAAATCATACATTAATATGTTAGAAAAATTATATATCATATTTTAACTGTTTTACCTTTATTAAGTAAAATTTTCTACAAAAGTAGTGCTTATATACTAATTTTACTGTTTTAATTTAGTTAATTTTTATTTTATTTAGTGTGCATATTAGTTAAATTTTTGTATTATATCTAAAAAAGGTAAAAATTAGCATGCACATGAACCAGGCTTATATTAATATTCATATTATCCATTTTTTTCAAATTTTGATTTGTATGTTATCTTTCAATAGTTAATATGTGAACTGAATCCAGAATTAAATTTTCTAACACCTATTTACATTTAAACGGAGTCCTGCTAGTGTAGTGGTTATACATTGGACTTCAATCCACAAGGTCAGCAGTTAAAAATCACCAGCTGTTCATCCAGAGAAAGATGGTTCTTTCTAGTAATGTAAAGAGTGACAGTGTCAGAAACTCACACCTCCTTGTCACCAATTTTCCAATCATGTTCCTTCCAATTTCCTGACAATCCAGCCAAACCATTGGTCACAGCCCATGAATCAATACACAATTGCACACTTGGCCATTTCTCCTTCCAGACAGACTTCATGGCGAGATGCACTGCTCAAAGTTCTATCCACAGGGAGGATTCCCCTTCACCACTACTATTTTCCACTTACAAGTTGTGCCTGCATATCATGCAGAACCATCAGTAAACCAAGCACACGTTTTATGTTCCTCAGTCAACTTATCATAAAGAACTCCCCAGGAGGCCATAGGTGCAGACTTGGAAAAGGAAGGTAGTGGTGGCAGGAGTGGAGACTGTGGGCATTTTGGCCACTTCATGCAGCTTACTTATCCCTTCAGGTCCTGCTCTAGCCCAATCTAATATATAACACTTCAATTTAACGATGGAGTGCTGCTGTGCACGTCCGACTTTATGATTCTGGGGGTCAGACAATACCGAGTTCATGATGGGCAGCTCAGATCTCATGGTGACTTGGTGGTCCATGGTGAGGTGTTCAATCTCCACTAAGGCCAAGTAACAGGCCAACAGCTGTTTTTCAAAGGGGGAGTGGTTGGCTGCAGAGAATGGCAGAACTTTACTCCGAAATCCCAAGGGTCTGCACTATGATTCACAAAGAGGAGCCTGCCAAAGACTCCACACTGCATCTTTATCTACAACTGACACCTCTAGCACCATTGGATCAGTTGGATCACATGATCCCAGTGGCAAAACAGCTTGCCTGGCAGCCTGAACCTGTTGTAGAGCCATTTCTTTTTCTAGGTCCCACTCAAAATTGGTGGCCTTTAGTGTCACTTGATAAACATGTTGGAGTAGCACACCCAAATGAAAGATATGTTGCTTCAGAAATCCAAAGAGGTCGACTAGGCATTGTGCCTCTTGTTTCTTGTGTGTGAGTGTGTGTGTGTACGTTTGGAGGGGGTAGGTAGGTGGGGGAAAGATGCAATAGCTTATCCTTCACTTTAGTAGGAATGTCTCGACATGCCCCACACAACTGAACCCCTTTGAAAGTTTACTGAGGTGGAGGGTGACTGAATCTTGGGTCGATTTCTCACCCTCTTTCAAACAGATGTTCCAATGAATCTAAAGTTTTTGATACATCTTCCTTAGTGGATCTAATCAGCATAATGTCATCAATATAATGGACCAAGGTGGCATTCTATGGGTGGGGCAGGTGACCAAGTTCTCTGCAGACTAAATTATGGCACAGGCAGAAGACCTGATTTACTCCTGGGAGAGAGTTGTGAATGTGTACTGGTGCCCCTGCCAGCTGAAGGCAAACCGCCTCCGATGGTCCTTCAAAACTGGTATTGAGAAGAAGACATTGGCCAGATCAATAGCTGTACACCAGGCATCAGGAAAAGTATTAATTTGCTCAAGCAATGAAACCACATCTGGAACAGTAGCTTCAATTGGAGTCAGCACCTGGATACGTTTACAATAATGTAGCGTCATTCTCCACGGTCGATCTGTTGTTGTGCAGGCCAAAAAGTGAGTCAAAAGTGGATGTGGTAGGAATCACGAGCCCTGCCTTCCTCACGTTTTTGATGGTGGCATTAATCTCTGCAATCTCTCCAGGAATGTGGTCTGCTTTTGGTTTACTTTTCCTAGGCAATGGCAATTCTAACGATACCCATTGGTCTATCATAATAGTCTGGGAATTGACTGAGGGGTGTGATTCTCTATTCTGCTGATTGGGGTTGGACTGCCATTCGCCTGATCTAGCATTCTTGTGCTGGGAGAGATCAAGTAAATCTTTAGTAGGTTTCCCATGTATTTCACTCCTAGGAACACCCTGGCTAAGTAGCCATTGCCATAAGTCCATATGAGACGGTTGTTCTGATTACTTTGGAAACCTTACTTTCCATTATGGTATCCACGCCCACCTGTCTCTGCTGATTCACTGCTGATGTCTCTCTCTGACCACCGTAGGGCCCAAGCAGCCTCACTGTAAGCAAATGTCATAGTTCAATGAGGGCAGTTACTACTGTTAAACCTGGTGTACATAAAAAAGCAATCACAGGAGTCTTCTGATATGCTGGGCCCCATTCACAAACTCGTTCCTTGTAGTTTTGGTGAATGGTATGCCCTCCTTTTGTGGGTTGATGGGACTATTCTGATAGATCAAATCTAACATGCCCATTTCCATAAGCTTTTGGATATCATCTTCTACAGTGCACCCAGGTAGGTCAGGTACCTCAACTTGGTCTAATCTAGGCCATCAGGAAGCCATGTTTCAGTGAACTAACCAGATAAACTATTAGATCCTCTCTTCACTTCTAGAGCTGAGACACTGAAATAAGAATCTGAGCTCAGGGGCCCATATCAAGAAAGTCAGATGGGTCTAATCTTATATTTCTTGCACCATTGTCCCACACCCTTAGTGACCATTGCCATGCCTATTCCCCATATTTCTACTTGCACATATTGGAAAACTCAAGCAGGTCTTAATGAGGATAGCATACGTCTTCCTGAGTCACCATCATACCTCACCTTTAGGAACTTTCTGAGACTTAATTTTGGTACAGATCTAGAGGAAATAACTGTTGTTGGGGGTGTTTGTTGGGGAGCGTTCTGCCATATCTCATAAGGCATCTCCCCTAAGCAATGCTCCAGATGCAGCCCCACACTTGGCATTTCAGTTTGGTTACTCTCCGCAAATGTAAGTTGTTTTATGGGTAGTGGATTAATCCCCTCAGGTGGGAGGGGAGGAGCTATTAACTGGGGTGGCTCTAGAGATGGGGCTCAATACCCTCCTCTTCCAGGTCATCAGCCCATATGTTCCTAACCTGTATGTCAGGGTCCCATTTCTTTCTGATTAATGATCCTACTTTAAAATCAGACACTGTTCTAGTCCTACAATTCAGTTGACAGTGTAATTTAGCTACTTGTATGATGAGACTCTGGACTTGGTTTTTGGCAATGTCAGCTCTATTACTAGAGAAGAGAAGACTCTACTTTGCAGCATGTGCAGAAGCAGGGGTGGCTTTTAGTTCTTTTATTTGGCACTTGAGACTTGTTTTTGAAGTTCTGATGAGATCATCTCTTTCCTTAATCACAATTTCTTTTGTAGGGAGGACCAGCCAACCAGCTTCCCTATACTACTCATCCTGATAAAACTGCTAGACAATATCAAATACACGATCACCCAGAGCCTCTCCTCTCACCAGCACTGTATCTATTGGAGGTGATATTGTGGATATTAACTTTTCCACTTCACACCATGGATTAACACTAGCCCCTCTTGTAATAGCAGCAGTCTTAGCCATGCTTTCAGGGTAGGGGCAGCATTTTCAGTACTGTTAGGAATAATTAGGCTGGAGAACCAATTCAGGAAACCCCTATTTATTATCTTCCTGCTCTCTACTCCCAGTACCAATTGTGCTAGGCAAGTTTCTCTAGAGAAACAAAACCAGGATACGTGTGTATAATATATATACTCAGCTCAACTCACTCTCATGGGACAGTTAACATACTGAAGGTCCTTCCCACTCATGGCGGCTGCCAGTCCAGGGCTGAGCAAGAAGATAGTGGGAAGGTGAGATGTCTAAGTGTAGCAGAAGCTGGTACCCTGTTTCCCCCAAAATAAGACAGTGTCTTATATTAGTTTTTGCTCCCAAAGATGTGCTAGGTCTTATTTTCAGGGGATGTCTTATTTTTCCATGAAGAAAAATACGGTACATGTTTATTGTTTATTGTTTTATTAAAGAGACCTTGCACTTCCTGTCTGCTCCAGCTGCGCTGCGGCCAACAGTGAGCTGCATGGCAGTGTCTGCCACTACAGTCCAGAGTCCAGAGTTATGGTAGCTTCGGGGGGCCTTATTTGGGGGGGGGCTGCCTTATATTTCAGCAAGAGGCAAAACTGTAAATAGGTCTTATATTCGGGGGATGTCTTACTTTCGGGGAAACAGGGTAGCTCAGCATAGAGCATCAGGTCATGATGCAACCGCATGGTGTAAAGATGTGAAGTTTCGGGAGATGCAAGACAAGCAGAGTCTGCCTACAGGCAGCAGACACATGGAACACATGGCACATGTGGCACAGCAACATGGTTCACCACAGTCCACGGTTGGGCTTGGCCCACAGGTAGCACAGAACATATGTAGAGACAGGGCAGCTAACTCAGGCATCGCTCTGGTCTGATCATCAGGATGAAAGAGGCAGGGACCTGTTTTGTAGAGCCATTTCTCTCAGTTGTGCCTGCAAAAGTGGTCACAAGCTCCAACCTGATGGACAGACTAAATCCCACTCACATGTGCCTAAGGCGGCCCTGTTGGCACAAAAAACTATCATAGATAGTGAGTTTCTTTTACAATTTATTCAATTTTCTATGATATATGTACCCTATGAATCAAGTTTATGACCTATAATTTAGAGATTATCAACAGTAAAATGCTTTGTAGTCATCCTATGTCTTAACGCTACAGATTATTTCCCAACAAGGAAATAATATGTGTTTATACATGTTGATTATACATCCTGCTCAGCAAAATACAAACGAGAAGACACTTGTAGATGTAGATTATTCTTTGTTTCTCCTAACAGTGCTTTCTATTTCATCAGCTCAATTCACTGAGAATTCCAAGTATTTACATCAGCAAGACAATTTCTTACTATGCTTTTTCAAATATGTCTCACAGACTATCTCTACATGTAAACAATCATTTCAGAATTACATTTTCTATCAGTATTATTTCCAATAAAAAATACATACCAGCAAAGTGCAATTAAAACCAATATTATTGGGGAATAAGGTAAAATCACGTGCATTTATTAAACAAAATTATCAAAATGTAAAGGTGTTGTTTCTTGACATAGCTCCATACTGAATTATAATCTTTGAGTTAGGAATTTTCATCTCTCTAGTTCTTCCCTGAAGAATTCTTGGCTCTTCAATTAATACCACATCTAAAGCTGTGCCACATTCTAGGAACTAAAACTGAATTCCTTTATAAAACATTTGTGTTTATGGAATAAAAAGAGACGAGGAGACAAAATTAGGGGCCTAGGATGGATGAGGTAAGGTTTCTAAATTAAATTCTCATAGAAGAATATTTGACTCCTTTGAAGAATAAACTGGTGCATTATTCTGATGGGGAAAAACAAATTTCTCAGTGCAACTTTCCTGAACATTTTCTCTCTAATGCAGTTTTCAATTTTTAAAAAAACTCCTTTTTAAATAAGTCCTTATGGCCATTTTGTATCTTCTGGGGAAATCTTTAGAGATTACTTCTTCAAAATTACAAGAACCAGTTACCATAACCTTTTGAGCTGACTTATTTCCCGGAATTTTGCTGGCCTAGAAAATCTCTGCAGAAGTCATAAGTTTGATTGGATCTTTATTTATTTATTTTTGAAGGCACCTTAAGAGACTAAGACGACAAGTCTGTTACTGAGAGAACTTATCCGAAATGATCCGCTAATCAGAGACATGTTTAAACAGGTGTTGCTTGGAATAAACCTGAGCATGTATGAAATAGAACCCTAGCAGTAGCAATATATTTTTATTTACCTATATACATTGTAGAACGTGTCTTACAGTACAATGAGTAGATGTATAAGAGCAAGTAGAGTCAAAGGAAACATGTGCAGAAGTATTAATCAAGGAAAAGTTGTAAGAACATTGTGCTTCATCTGGTAGACAATGCCAACGTGATGAGTTGTTTTGATAGACTATCAATTGTTATTCTGTGTGAGCGAGGAACGATCTTGAAAACTAGTGCTATCTTCAATTAGCTCTGTTAAATTGCTTTATCAGTCTTTTAAAAATGACAAGGAAAACTGCGTATTTCATCGTTACTACACTGCAATCCGATTTGCTCCTCAACTCCCTGCAGCCCTTCTGCAAGGGGATGTCCAATTTCCCCCAGATGGGCCCTGGGTCCCCACTCTGTACTCCCCCTCATTCACAATG
Source organism: Echinops telfairi (assembly GCF_000313985.2). Lineage (NCBI taxonomy): Eukaryota > Metazoa > Chordata > Mammalia > Afrosoricida > Tenrecidae > Echinops > Echinops telfairi. The sequence goes on from NW_022103958.1 coordinate 26,645,767, forward strand.
TTATGATTTTTTTTATTGTCTTTGCTGCCTGATACCTGACCCCTTTGCCGCCTTATCATCTTACAGGCTGTATTGCAAATCTAAAACTTCTAATTCTCATAGCTAATTGAACTATAATCTTTTAAAATCTTCTCCACTGCTAGTTAGACATTGAGAATTTGAAAAGATGGGGAATACTAGGCTTTTTTATTTTTCTGGTTGTTTTTAAACCTTTATTAGAGCTGGAGGGACATTCAGAGTTTGGATTTAACACATTTCTCCTTTTTTCTTCCTTGTACTTCTGTTTCCATGAAGATCTACAGCTCTTGAAATCATGTGGGACTGCTCAACATGGCCGATAGCATGCCTAGCAGTGGAAACGGACTCAATGGCAATGACTTTGGTTTGGCAATGGATCCTCTTTGTATAGTGGTTTGTTTGGGGGGGGGGGATGAGGAAGGAATAATAATCTGGGGACAATATTTTATCCAATTGATCACAGCTGATGGCATAGTTACAGGACAATTGCTTTGGTCTTATTTTGCTCTGGGCTACAGTTCTCTGATGGTTTCATGTCTCTAGCAGATGATGTGTATGCTTGAGGGATAAAACATTGTGTTGTTTCTACTTATCCTGGTATCTCCTGTCAATCCTAAAAAGCTACATCTATCTTTAGCCCATTCAGAAGTGCACTTCTCCATACAAATTCCAACAGAAGGGTTATACTTATATTTGAATTTTATTCTCAAGTCTAGTAAGCAGAAATTGTTACATAATAGAAATTTAATTTTGTGACTTTGTAGCTGAGAAGAACAGATTTCAAAATTTTGCTATCTTTTCATGTCTCTGGTTTAAGTTTTAAAACCCAGAAAAAGAACATTTAATTCATGAAAAAAGCAAACAAACAACAAAAACAAAACAAGAAAATCAAACTCACTGCCATTGAGCCTGTGCTGATGCCCTCCAGCCCCAATGGCAACTCGACCTATAACAACTAGAATCTACTAATGATTCCAGAGGGAGGAAGTCCTGGCAAATGGCTGCTGTCACATGGGATCACTGTGATTCTAAAATGACACGAAGACTTCTTACTACGACAACTGTCCCACAGAGTGATGAATGCTTGTGGCTAGAAATGAAGGATGAGAGAAAGCTAAATAATTACTACAGATGACTATGGAGAAACCTGTATCTATTTCCAATACTGAAATCATCCTTCAAACGATTTGTGCTTTACCTGGTATCTCCTACCATTTATTATTTGTTCTAAGAGGAAAATATTCAAATATTGCTGTACTTTCTAGATAGCCACCTAGTTGCACAATCAGCCAGGCAGAGGAGGCAACAATTTCATAAGATCTAAATGTCCATTATCCATGATCTAGCTTCTATTTGCCTATACTGCTTTTGAAGGATGCCAGTTTATGAAATAATCCGCATAAAAACCTGAGACCTCCTTGATCTGCATTACTTTATCATGAAGTCAACATAGAAAATAAATAAATAAATGAACAGCCATCAAGTGAATTCTGACTTATAGTAACCTTATAGGACAGAGCAGAACTGCTTCATAGAATTTCTGAGACTATAAATTTTTAGGGAGGAGACAGTTGCATATTTCTTTCAATGTCAGTATTTCAGCACAGGGCAATACCAGAGCTCCCACCAAAAGTGATTTAAACATTCAGCAGAGGTACACAAGAATTTTCTGTTTTAATCATCAAAATATTCAAATCAATATTTTCAATTTTCTTAATATAAAATATTTCTATTGGGAAATGTAATATTTATGGAATTTTTTAAAATATGCTGACCTTAGATATTTAGAACAAGACAAAAAAATCCTTATCTTATTTAATTTTAAAGTAAAGGAGAAGGTGTGAGGAGAAACGGGGAACCAATCACAATGCTCGACTTATAGTGAAGGGAGTCAGAGATCAGGACAACATAGGAAAATAAAAATAATTTATAAATGATCAAAGGTTCATGAGGGAGGGAAGATGGGGAGGGAGGAAAAACATGAGGAGCTGATACCGAGGGCTCAAGTAGAAAGAAAAGGTTTTGAAAAGGATGATGGCAACATATGTACAAATATGCTTGACACAATGTATATATGAATTGTTACAAGGGTTATAAGAGCCCCAATAAAAATGATTTTAAAAAGAAGAAGAAAGACAGTAAATATGTAATCCCTTGAGTCAGGGATCATGTGAATGACACTGGAGGAATATTATTTTTTTACACCTCTGCTTTGAGATTTGTTTCATATTCACAGTTCTGTTTTAGTTCACTGAGGCTGTTGTGTATACTCTGTTGCTATGGTTGTGATGATTTCAGTAAGTTATCACTCCTATGTATGTCTTTTAATAACTGTTGTATATATTAATTATGATTGTTCTCACTGGGCTTGCATAGTTAAGAGCTGCAGAATTTTCTGGACAAAAGAAATTGCAGTGCTAATGAGACTGTGTAGAGATTTGATTCATTTTGAAAATAGATTATCAAGTTATCTTAAAATGTTTTGAAATTTCTTCTACCAGTTTTAGAAATGAGAATGTAAAAATTGTTCCAGTCACCTTAAAAAAGGGAAATAATAAAAGGCCAAGAAGAAAATTAATTTAACAAAATAAATATGAGGGGTACCACAAAAAAAAGCAACCGATTTCTTTCAAAGCTATGTATTTAAATTTTTTACAAAACAACCTTATCACCTTCAAAGTACTCTTCATTATCTTAATGCATTTGTCAAATCTGCAATTCCATTCTTGGAAACATTTTTCAAACTCATCTATTTGGATGGCTGACAGCACCTCCTTCACTGTTCTTTCATGTCCCTCTTCATTCACAGAAACTAAAAGAAGTTGCTCAGAGAGAGGTCAGGTGAGTCAGGTGCATGGGGCAACAGAGGCATGTTATTTTTTGCCAAAAGCTGGTGTACTGAAATGGTTGTGTAAGCAGATGCATTGTTATGGTGGCAAAACCAGTCCCCCACCTCTCATAAATCAGACCTTTTTGTGCACATTGTTATGTAATCTTTTCTGAACTTCTAAATCAGTGGTTCTCAACCTTCCTAATGTCGTAACCCTTTAATACAGTTCCTCATGCTGTGGTGATCCCCCGACCATAAAATTATTTTCATCGCTACTTCATAACTGTAATTTTGCTAATGTTATGAATCGGGCAACACCTGTGCAAGGGTCGTTCAACCCCCAAAGGGGTCGTTCAACCCCCAAAGGGGTCGCAACCCACAGGTTGAGAACAACTGGTCTAAATAGAAAGCTTAATTAACAGTCTCAGCTGGTGGAACGAAGTCCAAATGCACTGAGTCAACATTTTCACCTATTTGGTAGGTTGATGTATGTCCAGAATGAGGTTTGTCATCAATCAATATTTCACCATTTTTGAAATGAGAGAACCACTCGTACACTTGAGTTTTTCTACTAGCACTGTCCTTGCAAGCTGTGTTCAACATCACAACGGTTTCTGCGGCATTCTTCCCAAGCAGGAAACAAAATTTCACAGCATGCAGTTCTCTTATATTGGCATCACAAAAAATGAGGTTCGAGTGAAACTGCTTTTATAAAAAAATGCACTGTGACCAGTGGGAACCTTCCCAGGCAATGGCCACTGGGTGCACTAGCTCAGAACAAGTTGCTCCATGCTTGCCCAGTGGGGAAAAATGCATACTACAAAAGTTCTGCTCCACCCAGCCTAATTCCGATTGTTTTGGGGGAGAGGGGGGTGCTCCTTCGTGTATCTCTGCCCATCACATCTCCAAAGTGGATTGTCTAATATTCACCTAGATGTGCTTTACACAATTGATCTATGTATTGTGATGAATTGTATGAGCCCCAATAAATTGATTAATAATAATAAAAAAAAGAATACACAGTGCATTCTCAATACAAAATATAAAAGTCAGGGTTAAAATCAGTCTTTGTTTCACACAGAATTAACTGGTCTAGTTCAAAGAATGATTAATTCTTAACTATTCATTTGTTTGTTTGTTTGTTTGTTTTTTCTCTCTTCCGACACACCAACCTCAATTTTGTCACTTCAAGTCATTAAGGGAAAATCACCAAATATTAATACCTAGTCCCAACTGCCTTGCAAATGAAGTTTTAAAGATGAAATTCTACGAACTTGAAGATATGACAGTATTTTTAAGCCAAGGCACTACATCTGTCACTAATAGATTTGCAGCATACTATCTTAAATTACTTGCTTAACTAAAGTGGCAGAAAAATGAACCAATTGGCAATAGCAAGTAGTGATTGCTGATGGATGCTGAGCTATGGTTGAAACCTCTCACTGGGCTATCCAGGTATTTCCTCTGTGGACATTGTTAGCACCCAAAAAAGTCATTGGATGTAATGATACCTTGGGACCATTGGATTGTGCCTTTCCAAAATGTCAGGTCCATTGGAGGGATTAACACACGGAGTCAATTATAATTCGCAATTATCTCAATACACGTAAGGTTTATTTGCTCAATATATTGACTATATTGAGTACAAGGCACAAATACTGTTACAAAAGTAAATACGCAATCACAAGACAGGCCAAGGCAAATGGGAGGATGAGCAAACTCTATTTGTTTGAAAGTCTGAAGGGAGGTTGGGTGTGGCATGTGGCGACAGGCACATCAGTGTCAGGGCAGCGGATACAGGGAGGGGCCACAGGCTGTGCTGCTGAAGCAGGTGACTTGGAGGTAACGCTCAATCCAGGGCAGAGAGAGCATGGACTGAGCTGCCAAGGCCAGCTGCTCTGCTGGTCTCAAAGTCTTGTTTAATACCCACTATCAAGAGGTAATCAAGACATCTGAAAGTACGCCCAGACTAGCTGCTGCTGGCTGCTACTCCTTTTCTCTCAGTGCCCAGCTTGCCTGTTGCTACGAAAGACTCTCTACCAAAAAATATAACACCTGAAGTCACTGAAGACAATGGGTGCATAAGCAAGCGCGGTGAAGAAAGCTGATGGTGCTCAGCTACCAAAAGATATAGCACCTGAAGCCTTAAAGACTTGAAGATAAACAAGCACCATCTAGCTGAGAGACAACAAAACCCACACGGAAGCACACCAGTCTACCCCTACTCGATCACTGAGGAAAAAAGGGGGTGCATTAGCAAACGTGGTGAAGAAAGCAGATGGTGCCTGGCTATCAAATGTTACAGCATCTGGGGTCTTACAGGCTTGAAGACAGAGGGCCATCTAGCTAAAAAACAACAAAACCCACAAGGAAGAAGCACACCAGCCACCCCAACACAAATGCTGAAGACAAAGCGGGTACATAAGCAAATGCGATGAAGAAAGCTGCTGGTGTGATGCTGTCAAATTACATAGAATCTGGGGTCCCACAGGCTAAGATAAACAAGGAGCCATCTATCTGAGAAAAAAACAAAGCCCCCCATGGAAGAACCACACCAGTCTGTAAGATGACAAGGCGGCAAAGGGGTCAGGTATCAGGCAGCAAACACCAAAAAAAATCACAACATTGTGAATGAGGGGGAGTGCTGTATAACTTAAAAAAATTCAAGATAAATGCTATAATATCTGAAAGAGGCATTTGACATAAGGTTAAATTGTTATTACCAAAACCTTTTTGACATCAAGTTGATCCCAACTTATCGAGGTCTTACATATTTCAAACAGATTCAAACACTGTTGCTTAGGACTCAGCTATATAAAAAGAAAAACATTTTGAGCAGGCTAAGATTATGAATATTAAATATCATGGAGTATGTAATTAAGACTCTTTACTCCAGATTTTCCTAGGATGTATTACCTCTGGGCAAGGTAATTTTCAATTTCTGAAAATATTCATTATGTGATTGTTTTGTTACTGGCTGAAAATTCCCCACCTTGACCACATACCTTATAATTTTGCCATATTCTAGGTGTATTGACATTACATGATATTTTAATCACTCATCTCTTTGTTCTACCTTTAAATGACCTCAATCACTATAAACCAATCCAGAATATTATATTTTTCAGTGCTTTGTACAGTACTACATTTGTGTTTTATAGTCTCCCTTGGATTCGTGCCTTCACTTGAGATTTTCACTGTTGAGAGTTCTATGATTCATCATTCAAATTATATTTTGAATTGAAGATATCATTTTGAACTAAAGTTAAATGGTCTTTCTCTAAAAAATTAATAGTCATCAAATTGTCTTATGATACCAAATATGTCAATCATCTTAATGATTAAATTGTGAGATCAGTCATCTCTGCTGGAAGAGTCATAGTGCTGATCCACATCAGTAAGTGCTTCAAGTTTTCGTCACATTCAGAAAGCAATGTTAAGTCAGCTCTGTATCACAGTGGCTATGTGTTGGTCTGCTAACCTTAAGGTTCATAGTTCAAATTTATTAGCCTGCCCCACAAGATAAAGAGGAGGCTTTCTACTCCCATTAGAATGATGTCTCAGAAACCCAAGGTCCTATAGCGGCACTATGAATTGGAATGGACTGAATGGAAGTGAGTAAGTGAGTGAGAACTTATCTTGGTATAGGCCAGTGTGAATTTCTAGCACTGCAGCAAGTTTGTTGAAACATTTCATTTGGTGTACTGTTAATACCTGCTGTTCTGTTAATGCCCTAGAGGTGTGTACGTGGCTGCTAACACCTTAGTGGTATGGTGGTTGCGAGTTGGGCTGCTAAGTGCAAGATCATTAGTTTGAAACCGCCGGCTGCTCTGTGGGAGAAAGATAAGGCTTTCTACTCCCACAATGGCTGACTATCTTGGGAACCTACAGGGACAGTTCTAATCTGTCCCAAAGGGTAAATGTGAGTCAGAATTGACTGTATGACAGAGAGCTTGGTTTTTGTTTGGTTTGTTGATTTCCAACAATGCCTTTTAGGCTGTTTAGATTTCTTACTTCAGTTCCTCACGGGCCAGTTTGTCTACTTTGGTGGCTGTGTGTTGCTCTGACTCTGGAAATTATGGCGCTGGTATTTTAAATAACAGCAAAGTCACACATTGCGAACAGATTGCCAGTCTTCACCAAAGTAATAAGATGGATACACTGAAATTTCCACTGGATAGGAGAATTACACAGATCATTAAACACAATTTTTGTAAGTTTAGGTAGCAGTTGAATAATAGGTATCAATTAAATATGTGCTTATTCCACCTCAATGGGATCAGTAATATTCAAAGTCATCTGGCTCTAATTTATAAAGACTTTAGGGCTTTTATATCTCAATAGGACATGGGATAATATTGAGTTTTAAACATATGACCAGTATTTTATGGTGCTGGGGTGAACACTAACTACAGTTTCATCTATGATTCATGTACTCTAATCTCCCACGACTGACCTACACTCCTCCAGGACAGCATTAACAACATTTATATATTCAAATAAGTAGCAATCGTGTATTGCCACTCCTCCCCTTAAAATGACTTTAGATGCCCAAACTAAATCATTATATCTTGATTTGTAAATAATACTTGCCTTTATCCCTCACTGGCACCTAAGTCAAGGTGCCCTGGTGCTGTAGTGGATTACAAGTAGAATAGCTAACTTCAATGTCAGCCCCTTGACTCCACTGATGGTCCCTTGGAGAAGGAGGAACCTTTTTGTTCTCATAAAGATTTGCAGCCTTAGTTCCCAAAGGGGTAGTTCTACTCTAACCTCTCAGGTGAGTCAGATTGGTATCCACTTGACAGCAGTGAGTTTTAGTACCTGAGTCCAATATCACCCTTCAAAACAAAACGATATTTGACAGCGGAAGAAGCGGGAACTTCATTTCAAATGTCTGGTTCTCCTCCAAAATATATAGTTTAGACATTTATTTTATATTTTATTAGAAAGTTTTGTCCTGGCATATGCATTTGCCTCTTCTCTGCAAGGATTCTCTATCATTATAACCATTACAGAACCCTCTGAATTCCTCAGATATCAGTCTCACTTTCAGAAGGTCAGATACAAAGGAAATTTGATCTCCTGAAAATAATTCCCAGCTTTAAAAGGAATTATGTAACTAGTGAAACTTAGCTCTACACTTATTTACTCTCCTTTCAGTATGCATTATAAAGAAACATGGTTCTGGGAGGTCTGCCTCATTTTAATGACACGTGGATTCTGCCTAGAGAAGTCTAGACAAAGAGATCTGTGTCAAGAAACCATTTGAGTCCATTGTCAATATATCACGGGGAGGCTATAAATGCATTATACTTGAGACAAGGTACAATTTGCAGCTAAAGTGTTGTTTAGCAAGTAAATTCCACTTAGGAAATTACATTATACAGATGTCTCATTGTATTGTGTTTGGGAAACAAAGGCAATCTATGATAGTAGAGACAGTAATGAAATATACTAAAGGAATAGTTTACATATTTTCTAGTTAGCGTTTTTGAGGCCCAGTTTCTTGCTGCATAAAATAGAGACAAGTCTATCCTGTCAGGAGCCTCATCTCTCAATATCTTCCAAACTCTGCCATGTGAGCTAAGGAGATGTTGACACTAAATGATTACTACGTGCAAGAAGTCTGTTAGGACTTTTTATGTGTGAGTTACATTTCTGCGAAGTTCACGCTATGATTATCCACATTTTATAGATTAGGAAATCAAGGCACTGTGAATTCGGTAACTTGCTCAAATTTATAATAATGGTAAATGGTGAAAGCTAATCTACCATTGAATCTTAGACTACCCTGACTCAAGAGATTTTTCTAGTTCTCAATTCTCTAGAATCTAGAGTTTGCATCTAGTTCTGCCTAGAATGTTTGATTTTGTGTCTATTCATATTCACATTGTTCTGTAATCCTAACCTCTTTCACAGAAACCTCCCTGGTCTCTTCTAACCTCTATGCTAACAACAAAATCCAGGGGTTGAAGGCTGCCAACTGCAAGGTCAGCATTACAAACAAATAAACAAAACACCAGCCACTCTTTAAGAGAAAGCTGAAGCTTTTCACGCCATGAAGATTTAAGTTTGAAAACTTTCCTATGAGACAGAATCTACTCTATTACAGCATATTTGATGTTTCTGTTTGTAGTTTTCCCCAACCAGTCTAAGAATCTCAAGGGCAAAGACTAGTAATTCCTCAGTAAATATTTTATGTGAACCAAACCCAAGACGAAACTGTCATGGAGGCATAGCGACCCTACAGGACAGGGTAGAACAGTCCTTGTGAGTCTCTGAGATGGTCGCTCTTTAAGGGAGTAGAAAGCCTACTCTCTCCCCTGCAGGGTGCCTGGTATTTTTGAACTGCTAGCCTTGAGTTTCTCAGCCCACTAGCCATCAGGGCTCCTTTTGGTAAACAGTAATATGCAAAGATTATATGAGTTAATTTGGTAAAGCTGTTCTTGAACTATCAATTTTCATGCAAATATTACATGGGCAGTGTTTTAGTCCAGGTAGTCTAGAGAAACAAATCCAGGGAAACTCAAATGTGTATAAGAAAGAGCTTTATATAAGAATAATTGTACATTAAGAAAACATCCCAGCCCGGTCCAGATGAAGTCCATAAGTCTGATATTAGCCCATATGTCCGATACCAATCTATAAAGTCCTCTTCAGACTCACAAAACACATGCAATGATGCCGAATGCAGGATGATCACAGACCAGTGGGTAGAAAATCTTTGGATCCAGTGGTGTTGTAAGCATCTCAGTGCTGGAGGGGTCTCCACCTGGCTTTTCCAGTTCTCAGGGCATAGGGAATATCAGCTTAATGCCATATGTCTGGTCCTCAGGGATGTCTTACAGGAAGTGAGCAGAGAGAGAGTCTGTCTCCTGCCTCCAAGGAGGAAATACAGGAGTTCCCAGAATTCTCAGGTGAAGGGCATGCCTACACAGAGGCCTCATTGGCGATCATCCGATTGACCAGCTAGACTGCACTCCTACACTCTTAATCCTTTGAAGTCCCAAACTGACACCAGATTATGTAACAACCACAAGCAGTAATCCTTAGGACATCTCAGGGATATCTTTTACTAAAAAATTAAATGTTAAAATAAAACAATACAAAATGCTAATTTATGTACATTTTAAAACATTCTAAAATTGTAAATATATATAAATAATAGCCTCCATAATTAAATTTGACTGATAAAAAACAAACCTAATTTGGCTTTTACAATCGAAGCATAATTTACTAAAGTTATTATATCAACTAGTGTGGGAGAGTGTTGTCTCATCTTGACTGTGGAATAAAGTTATCACAAAGAATTATAATTTGTTTAATTCTAGTCTTTGGAATCAAGAAACATACAAGTAGTTCTGAATTTAGATGTACTAATATATAGACTATATGGCAAAATAGTTATCAAATGGAAGCCATCCATTACAGCAAATAATAGATATTAAATGAAATTATTTTCCCCACTGTGAATATCATAATGTGATGGTAGAGGCTGATGAAGAAGTCTAGAGTGAACCCCAGATCCATTATGTACTTTGAACAGCTGAAACAGGTGAGAAAATAAGACACTTTGATATCGAAATATGCATAGTAAAGATAGAAAAGTCTTTATCCCTGAATGAGAAAGGAGGCAGCCGATGTCAAAATAGATTGGCAAGGTTCTGTTTCCAAAAATGAGCGGATGAACCACTTGCATGTTTGTCAACAGAGGCAATAGGTGTGGAGAGATTTTGCCCGCTACTTAGTCGGAGAGAAAATAATTGGTTAGAGAATGAGAGAGACCCTCTTTTCCTAGAGGTTTGACCTTTGACAAGAAACAACTCGAGTCTTTACTACGTGGGTACTAATATCATGATCACTGGAGCCTCAGGAATATTTGAATACGATTGTGTATGTAAAGCTGCACTTTAGCAAATACACTCCAGGAGTTAATAAATTCAATAAATTTAAATTGCTGACCCCTGACTCTATTGTTTTTCTCTAAGGAGTTGCATTCTCAGTTATAATACACTAATAAAATTGATTTTATTTTGCATTTAACAGATTATAAATTGCAGACATAATTTAGAACCTTTTAAAATTCTTCTTAGTTAATGCTATTTATGTTGATATATTATATAATTGATTATAATAGTTACCTAACTTGAGATTGTAATTCCCTCAATAATTGATTGTGTTAGTTTTGATATCTTAGTCATCTGTGTACGACAATATTGTCCTCATAGACACTGTGCATTTAATTTTGGATATAAAATATTTACTCCCATGAAATGTCATACATGAATACAAATGAAAGGAAATATCTTAGTCACTATTTAAAAGATATTGAGAAGGACAGAGATGACTTGATTTTACAATTTCCAATTTTAATAGATTCAAATTATTATATAGTATGCACACTAAACTTAAATATTATTTGATTTGGTACTTACATTGAAAACAGTCTAGCTACTAATAAAACAAAATTGAATTAGGTATTATGCCTGGAGTGATATGCACGATGGTTTAATCAAAACTCAGAAAGCCAGTAGTAGAGATGGAGACATATGCAAAATATAAAACAAGACTTTAATATTCATTCACTTTTACATGCAGTGTCTGTGATGTCTGAATTTCTCTTATGGCTTTGGGAGGTAAAAGTAGCCATACAAGCAATGTTTTCAATTTTACAAGTCTAGGGGGAGGTGCTGGAGGGGGGAAATTTATTTTACAAGTCTAACCTTTTTAGGCCAAGATGGACAATAAAGAAATCCACAACTAAACAAATATCATATCATGCAGAGGACAGGTGATGTGGCATAATAAAGTATGCTCATGATGAAGGAAGGGCTAGTGATTGAGCTAGCTAGATAATAAAATGCTCTTTTGAGATACAAAATTTGAATTTTATCCATGAGTTGTGAAAGTTATGAGAAGCCCTGGTTCTTGGCTAAGGCCCTTGGTGAAAATGAGCCCAGGATTTTGCAAGAATTGTAAGAACAATGTACCCAACCAAGAGTGAGCAAGAAGAGGAGGAGTAGCAATTGGAACTCGAGAAAGAGGCAGAAGCAGATTCTTACGTGGTCCAGTGAGGACAATGGACAATTTGAGCCATGAATGAAATAACCTAATTGGGATAGGGTTGGCTAAAGGACAAAAGCCACACCTCCATCAAAGTAATGCCTGGGTGTTTGCCATCTGGCACACAGAAAAAGATTTCAGGCCCTTGGATGACAAAGCACATCCAAGGCCCCTATCTCAAGTGACAGAGGCTGCCATGATCAGATGCACCAGAGGAGCACCGAGACAACGGCTACTTTCTCCTTTTCGGGCCCTAGCCTATGGGACCATGAGACAGATGACAAGTGGGCTGGTTTCTTGATGCACAAAGGCAGAAGACAAGGGACCATGGGAATGAGAGGCTGAGGACCAGAGAGAAATGTGGTTGCTGCCTTAGGAGAGTTGCTGGAGACCAACAATGACATCCTCACCATTTACTGATCTTGCCTGGCAACCTATGACTGTATCCAATAAACCCCCTTAATCATGAATATTGTCTGTGAGCTCTGTGTGGCGACTGCAGCTACACTCAGCATCAACGGAGAATATTGTGGGAGGAATAGCAGAATATGGTAGCGAAAGCATGCCTGCCGCCTCTTTCATGGCTATAGGGAACTCAGAAGAGGTCAGATGTGTCAGCCTTACATACTATTTATTGCAATCTGGAGTAGAAGAAAAAAATCAAACAAACAAAAAAGAAGGTAGTAAATGTTGGTAGTAGCCAAAGAAAAGATCCAGCAATCTACTCCTATGAATTTTCCCAACCTAGGGAACCCAGACCTCACATTGTACATAGTCAAAGACTTGAACACTTAATGTTAGTGTGGTAACTTTTACATTTAAATGCTGGAACTGATTCTCAACCATTAAATCTATTACACTTACATCCTTATGTGGACACACACATTTTTACATACTGTGTTTAGTTTTCTGCAGACATTCTAATTGCTTGAAAGGAAAAAAAAACACACACAGCCCTCTTACCATAATCTCTCTGAAAGATCGATCCAGTCATACTAAATGGCCACAAATTTTTCCACTCCCTATGTCTCCCTTCACCATTTCTATTTCCATGCCTCTTCCAATACTGGGGAACTGGCGTGCCACTGCAAGTCTACATTATTACATAATGAGGAGATCGAAGCATTGTCAAATATATGAGAAACCCATTCCTACACTTTCCTTTTGAGGGTTTGTTTCCTGGTTTAACCCCTAATTTCATTTAAAGTCTTAACAGAAAAATAAGTGTAGGCTTAAAAGGAGTTATGAAATAGTTTAATAAAAATATTATTTTTTATTGTTGGCATAATTGAATAAAATAAAGAGTTAGTGAAGCACCTGCCATATTTAGCAGAGTTAAGAAATTCTTATCTTTGGCTTTAAAGGGACCAGCAATGAGGACAATTACTAGAACCCCAGAGAAAGTAGAAATAGATCATTAGCAGGATATGTGGAATTCAGTAGAGGATCTCATTTGATGGCATCCTATGGCTCAGAAGATTGTACTGGAAAAACAACAACAAGGACGACAACAGGAAAACCTCACTGCCATAGAGTCAACTTTTCCTTATACGGACCCTACATCACAGAGCAGAATTGTCCCTCTGGTCTCCACGGCTGTTCATTTTTGAGGGAGCAGATAGACTCATCTTTCTCGTGCGCTTCTCCTGTATTCATTGCCTTTGAGTCGATGCCAACTCATCGTGGTCCTACAGGACAGCATAGAAATGCTCCTCTGAGTTTCCAAGACTGTAACCCTTTATGGGAGTAGAAACCGAATATTTCTCCTGGAGTGGCTAGTGGTTTCGAACTTCTGACATCGCAGTTAGCTGTTAGCAGTCCAATGATAAGCCAATACCACTAGGACGCCTTCACTATTGACCTCAATTTTCCATTTTTTTGCTGATGCCTACCATTGACAAACCAAATGGAAATGTGAGAGCTATAAAAACTAAAACTTCGGGTATGCTCTTGCATTGGCAGGATATGTGAATAAAAATAGAAAATGTATCAAGAAGAAGAACAATAACAAACTATGCAAGCTATAGTCTTATCTGACGAAAGTCACAAAAAGAATTAGTCTCTCTTGTATACAGAAGTTTCAGTTATATACACAAGCTACCTACTTTTGTTTACTTTCCAAATTTCAAACATAAAGGATTAGTGGTCTCAATCTAGGACCCGCATAACTGAGCCACGGTTTTATATACATCTTGTGTGAGCTATTCTGTGGTGTGATAAGAAAGCTTTAAAACCATTCTCCAGGGACAGTGTTTCATTATTACTTACTTGAAAAACAATCAGGCAAGATGGGAATCCAAATTGCATCAATTTATTGAAATTGCGGTGGCTTTGGTAACGCCAATAAAGACGATGGTTGGAAATGAACTGTCAGGGACAATGCTCCTTGGAGCCTTTTCCTTTCCTAGGCTATTTTCTTTGCTATCAGAATGTAATGGAATAAAGATAAAAAGAACAGGTATTGAGATAATTCAGTTTAGCAACTCATTTTTATCTCTTACAAATCATTAGTACATGGTTGGTCAACTTTACATGACTCACAAAATGCATTTCCAAGGAACTTCCTATAATTCAGCAAGGTCATAAACTCAATCCAATTGCATTCATTCCATATCTACTGTATCTTTGGCACTAAGGAAGGTGGCCTTAAAGATCTAGAAAAATATTACATGGGTCCTTTTAAACATAAATCAACTGCCTTCACACAGTCGGAAATAGAAACAGAAGCTCCTACTGATTGTGGGAATCCTGAGTAGGTATCAAAATGACTGTATTCGTCTTTGCCAGCATGCTCAGTGGAGAAATGAACTTATTAAAACATCTGCCTCCCACTCATTCTTGTCTTCTGAATAAAGTTTCACTTTTTTTACTTCAGTGGACCTGAGTTGCAGCCTGAACTTTGGCAGACTCAGAAAAGGAGTTTTTGGCCTTAAAATCATATCAACGCTATAGATTTTCAAGTGGGGTTATTTATACATTAAGCGAACAAAGATGGAAAATGTATGAATAAGTTGGGCATTTAAGCTACATTTTAAAAACAAACACACTATGCTCTTCAGTTTGACTTTGTTTCAAAGAATGATATTTGTACCTTTGTACAATACAGATTGTTTTCGTTGATAGTGAGGTTGACTACATTTTGTAAGTTATTTGAGAGGTCTTGGGAAAAATTGTGGGAAAATAATCCATTCTTTTTTAATTTCATATTTCAAAAAAAATTGAAGATAATTTGTATATCCATGTTAATTAGTATTAGAAACTATATTAGATAAATGAAAAATAATAAACAACTTGCTGTTAACAAACCGTGTGTGTGTGTGTGTGTGTGTGTGTGTGTAAATTCAGTATTTTCTTCTTTTGTTTGTTTCTTTGTATTTAGGCTCTTTAATGTATTTATTGTTTTCATCAAATTTATAGAAGTATAACCAGAATTCTTTCCAAAAATTACCTCCTTGTCTTTTGGCACTCTATATATTTATACAATTTCTATCAATTCTTTTTGTCTTTTTGCGTGTGAATTTAAGCTTTAAGAATTCTGTTGTTATATCTTTAAGCTAATCTTGTCTTCTGTAGTGCCTAAATTTAATTCTATCCAATGGAATTTTACTTGAAATATTATGCCTTTTAACTTTAGATTTCAGTTGGCTACTTTATATCTTAAATTTCCCCCAAAATATTTTGTCAAATACCTTTAAAGCCCTGCAATCTATTTATCTTAATTATATTTATGCTAGATAGTGCCCTGGTTTCTGGTTCCTAAGTCTCTGTGATTTGGAATTTTTAAAAATATCCCTATTGATTTTTTCTTTACTGGTTATGTCACCTTTTCCTGTTTCTTGACATGCTGAGTTATTTTATATAGGGGACTAAACATTTCGGCATCTGGAAGTTGTTGTCTTCCTTTATCCATCTGTACTGAATAATTAATAGCTCTCATGCTCTGTGGCATCATATTTTTTAATCTGAGGTATTGGATTATAATGTTACATTACATATATGTTTTAGAGATAAGCATCATAGGGTTTCAGAATTTGAAATTAGCTTTAATCCAAGGATTTCAATAAGTAATAGAAGTATAACTTACATTTTCTACGGGGTTACATATCCTTTCAAATGTACATGAGGAAGTATAAAGATATATTTACCAAACTATTTTAAAAGCACAAATGATTCTAGGGGGATGAAAACTCATTTTCTTTACCTAATTTTGAGAATATTTGAGACTCTGAATTAGGAGTCTAACTCTGAAAATCCAAGAGCGCAGGAGAACCCAAAAAGACTTTACACATGGCACACTCAAACACTGACGAATCTATCCCAAGGAAACGGCTGTTTCATCTTTACAAAGAGGAAATCAACCTTTGTAAGTCAATACCTGGTCTCAGTTCTTTTATTCAATTCTAAGTATAACGGACTCATCTTTCCAACTAGCTTCTCTCTTACTGTGAAAGGTATTGCAATCTCACTCAAGTTTTAAAAAACCATTTGTATTTTTAATTCATGTTATAAAATTATTAAACGTGTGAAAAGTGTTTTCCTCCCTCTAAGGTAATTGTTTAGTTTACATCCAAGCATACTGTAATGCCTCATGTAAATGATTTCTTAATCTAGAAGGAAATATAGCCTGGTTAGGACCCAGCATTTCAGAGTGAGCTGAACCTGAAGTGAACCCTCTGTCCTGTCAGTTTGACAAAGTCAAAGCCACATGCTTTTATGTTTAAAAAGCATTATATCTCAAATGTGTTTATAAAACCTCATCATTTTATAAAGATAAGTTAAAGAGATAATGGTTTTAAAGATAAAGAAAAAAGAAACAATATATGCTAGTTGCTCATGCTGGTGGAACCATATTCCTACCCAATATTATCCTTTGATCAACTGAAACATTTGACATTTTACCAATGATGCTATTGGATATAAATACATGATAACAAAGGATCCACTCATAACAGCAAAATCCCCAATGAGAAGATTGTGTCTTAGTTATTTTTGTGTCTCTGATAGCTTGAAAACTGTTACATAAAGATCATAAATACAGTAAATGCTTCAGAATGAATAAATTGTAGGTCAGAATTTTACATTTATAGCTGAAGACAAAATGGGTGCAGAATCAACTGTGGTGAAGAAAGCTGATGGTGCCCGGCTACTAAACGATACAGAGTTTGTGGTCTTAAAGGATTAAAGGTAAACAAGTGGCCATCTAGCTGGGAAGCAACAAAGCCCACATGGAAGAAACACACCAGCCTATGTGATCATGAGGTGTTGATAGGATCAGGTATCAGGCATCAGAAGACCCAAAACAGACAATCATATCTGTGCGAATGAGTGGAGACCTAAACCCATCTGAAGACAATTAGACATCCCCTCACAGAAAGATCACAAGGAAGGGACGAGCCAGCCAGGATGTAGTATAGCACTGAAGGACCATACCACATTCTTCTAGTTCTTTAATGCTTCCATCCCACCACTATCATGACCCCAGTTCTACCTTGTAAATCCAGTTAGACCAGAGCATGTACACTAATACAGATAAGAGCTCAAAACACAGGGAATCCAGGACAAACAACCTCCCCCGGAACAATAATGGGAATACCAATACCTTGAGGGTAGGGGGAAGGTAGGGAGCAAAGGATGAGAAAGGGGGAACTGATTGCAATGATCAAAGTAGAACCCCCACTCCTATCCTGAGGGGGACAAACAACAGAAATGTGGGTGAAGCGAGACAGGGGTTGTTGTAAGATATGAAAATAATAATAATTTATCAAGAGTTCAGGAGGGAGGGAAAATATGAGAATCTGATACAAAAGGCTCAATTAGAAAGAAAATATTTTGAAAAGGATGATGGCAACATATGTACAAATGTGCTTGATACAATGGATGTATGGATTATTACAAGAGTTGTCAGGGCCCCAAATAAAATGATTAAAAAACAAAACAAAACAAAAACCAACTATAATATCAGAGCACTTTGAAGAAAGAAAATTATTGATATATGTATGTATGTATGGGATATAGAATATTGTTGTCATTCAAATTCATATGAACTAATCAAGATAGCTAAATATGCCATAAATTCTACTTAAAGAACACTGATTAATCTCCTAATATTTGTAAATGTTGTATATATATTTATAGTTTTAATATACCTAATTTAATTTGTTATGTACATAGAATGTACTTTCAAATTTCTTAATTTACTTTTAAAGCCAAATATCATCTATTTTTATAAATGGCACATGTGCTTTAAAAAAATTTGTATTCTAATGTGTATGGGGTGTTCTAGATATCAATTAGGTAATTTGTTGATATATTTTTCAAGGTTTGTATAGCTTTTCTGATTATTCAATTGTTTTTTATTTTTTCTATCAATTACACAGAGAAGAGATTTGAATTATCCATATGTAATTGTGGATCTGACTATTTCTATAAGCTTATTCAATATTTCTCCTGATCACATAATCTGAGAAGCTATACCTTGTGAAGAAGAGAGAGACCTCTATAATGCAGAGGGTTATAAAGCTATTTTAGACCAGGTTGTCTAGGTGAGCAAAATGAGGAAGTGTATATAAACATATATAATGATTCTTAGAAGCAAATAGGATAATTACATTTTTTTTTGGTCACCTAAACTGGTCCAAGATTTTCAGTGGCTTGGCAGTAACACCTAATAATGCCCTACGATGAGATCTTGAGGGCACAGCCTGTTTCCAGTACCTAAACTTATCTGCTTGTTGCTGGATCTAAAACTGGCATCTGTTCTATGGACTTCCGCCAATAGACTGTTTCATTTCTTGTCAATCCTGGGAGTCATCTTTGGCTATCTGTCCTACTAAACTAGAATTCGTTGCCTCTGCATCCTCACATCTGACTTGCTGATCTTAGATTTATTTGCCTCAACAGATTTGCCCTCTTACTAATATTGGGTTTATCAACCCCTACAGCTGCATGTGTCAGGATAAACCTCTACTCTGACACCTGACCAAGGGGCTCGGAATTTGCCCATTTCTACAACTGGTGGGCCACTGTCTTCATGTAAATTTCTCTCTATATGCATATATACCATGTATATCATGGACATGGTATGAGGAGGGACCAATCCCTGGAAAAGAGACCATTGGCACAGTGGCTATGACAATGGCTGAAACATAACAATTGTGCATATGGCATAGAACTGACTCATGTTTTATTCTGCAGTACACATCTAGGTACAAAAAGTTTGCCAACTAGTGGAAGTAAATGGCCTAGCCAAGTTGACACAGTTGCGATGGATCAGAACAGAATTCACAACACCTAACAGAACCAACAAGCTTAAGATGGTATTCCTGGGGGATGCCTACGATTTAGGACTTGACTATTCACTGAGGTAGTTTGAACTCCCACTGAAGCACTTCAGAGGAAAGGCCTGGTGACTTTCTTCCAAAAGATCACAGATTTGACTATCCTATGGAGCACATTTCTCTTATGACACACATGGAGTCATCATGCATGCACACTGAGTCTATAGTAACGGCTCTTACTGTATAAACCTATTCTCTACTTTGTCTCTTTTAGAGCTCATTACTGGGGGACTAGGTCTCCTTGATGATTTTATAGTTTTGTTGCTATGACATGTCTGCCTTTATCTAGAATTATATTTCTTTTATGAAATCTCCCTTGTCAGATATTAACATAACCATTCCCCTTTTCTTTTGATTAATGCTTGCAGGGTTTAGTCACTTCATCATTTTATATTTAAGTATTATGTATATTTATATGTAGAGTGGTTTTCTTGTAAACAGTTTGCAGTTAATGGCATGGCTTTTTAGCCATACTGACAATCTGTCTTCTACCCTTCATTGTTTAGACCAGTGCTGTCCAAGAGAGATAGAGTGCAATTTATAAATACTAAAGCATTATAAATACTAAAACACAAAGCATAGTTTCCAGTAGTATCTAATGATAAAAATACATGAGTATAATTTAGTAAAATTTTATTTTATGCAATGAATCAATATGCCATCATTTCACATGCAATCAGTACAATATTTATTTTCACTCACTTTATACCAAGCCTTCAGAATCATATGTATATTTTGAACACACAAGCTATCACTGTTCAGATTAGGTACATTTCAAGGACTCAATAGTCACAGGTTGCTAGTGGTTATTGGATTGGACCCCACATTTATACCACACTCATTTAATGAGCTATTCTTAGCACTGAATCTAAAGCTCTCATTTTGCTATTTGTTTTCTATTTGTATCTTCTCTTTTGCTTCACACTTTCTCTGTATTTTTATATCCCTTTCGGGACTCTAGTGGTATAGTGGTTTATGCATTGGGCTGCTCACCACAAGTTCAATGGAAGAGTGAGGCTGTCTGCTTCCTTAAACACATGGTCTTGGAAACTCATGAATCAGTTCCACTCTGCCTATTGGATTGCTATGAATCAAAATTGACGAGATTGCACTGAGTTTGAGTTTTACATTTTTTAAGCTTTGCATTCCTTTATTTGGTGAATGGTTTTTAATGCTTAATTTTATCATCATCATTGGATTATTAACAATATTTTCATTTTATTTAGGAATTATTAGCAATATTTAAAATTTTAATTGCTTGTTCGAAAGTTTATAATTGTGTTAATACAAGTTAACAAGTTAAAGGAATAGAGTTAAAGTTTTCAAGCTTACAGTGCATTGCTATAACTTTTGCTTTCCAATGGTTCTTTCATGGTCTCCTGAGCAATAAATAAAACCTGAAATGGTGCCTCCTGACGCTGGAGCGGCGGGGGCAGAGACTGTGCCCCCTGAACGCAGGCCCCTGGTTAAGCGCTCGACCCCGAGCCGGAGGGCAGTTAGTAGTTTCAAACTGAGGACCTTGAGATGACCAGCCCAACCGTGTCACTACTTTTCCACCAGGGCTCCTTGAACTGAAGAGGTACTACAGGAGATAATGCATACATGTGCCGTGTGGCATCATAGCTCTCCATCTACATGGACAAAGTCGAACAGTCATCAAGAAGTGAATAATCCGGAAGATGGCAACAGAGTGACACGTACCAGAGGGACTCCCCAGAATCCAGCCCAGGAGAGTTGCTTAGAGGGAACTTTAACCCAACTAGAACACAGGAGGAGCATCATAAAGATAAGTAGGC
>NW_022103958.1:26669128-26677344 GCF_000313985.2 Echinops telfairi
CTGAACTCTGGCATTAAAAGACTGAGACTAGCAGACCGGTTTAGAAAACACAACCCATCAATCTGCTGCCTACAGGAGACACACCTCAAGGCTACAGACAAGCATAGACTGAGAATCAAAGGTTGAAGAAAGGCATACCAAGCAAACAACTGTTCAAAAAAAGCAGGGGTTGCAATCCTAATCTCGGATAAAATTGATCTCAAAGTGCAAACCATAAAAAGAGATAAGGAGGGACACTATATAATGCTCAACGGAATGGTAGATAAAGAACCACTAAGCATTGTAAACATACATTCCCTGAATGAGAGACCCGCCGAATATGTCAATCAAACACTCCAAAAGATGAAAAAAGAAATCACAGCTTCAACAATTATAGTGGGTGACTTCAACACACCACTCTCTGAGAAAGATAGATCACAGGGAAAGAAACTCAACAAGAGATCTAAATATGACCATTAGACAATTTGACCTGATAGATATTAACAGAGCTTTTCATCCAAATTCAAAGAAGTTCACATTCTTTTCAAGTCCCCATGGCACTTATTCGAAGATAGACCACATGCTGGGGCATAAGGCAAATCTACATAAATTTAAGCATATTGATATCATACAGACTTCTCTCTCTGACCACTGTGCCATAAGGCTGGAAATCAATAAAAGGAAGACAAAGAAAACAAGAGCAAACAATTGGAGGATGAATAACTCTCTACTGCAAAAGGAGAGCCTGCTGGCACAGATCAGAGATGAAATTAGGAAATTTCTAGAAACCAACGAGAATGAACACACGACGTACCAAAACTTATGGGGCACAGCAAAGGCAGTCATCAGAGGAAGCTTCATAGCAATACATGCACACCTGAGAAAGGAAGAGAGACTCATGACTGATATGCTGGCACAAAATTTACAACAACTAGAGCAGAGTCAGCAGGACAATCCTACTAATAGCAAAAGAAAAGAAATTATAAAAATTAGGGCTGAGATTCAGGAGAGGGAAAATAAGAAAATTATGGAATAAATTAATGCTGCTAAAAGTTGGTTCTTTGAAAGGATAAACAGAATCGACAGACCACTTGCAAATTTAACCAAAGAAAGGAGGGAACAAATCTCAATAGCAAGAATAAGGGATGAAAGAGGGGTCATTACAACAGACCCAAATGAAATAAAAAGGATAGTTACACAGTACTGTGAAGGATTGTACTCCAATGAATTCAACAATTTGGAAAACATGGATAAAATCTTTGAAAAACAATCCCTCCCTAGACTATCCTCGGTGGATGTCAAGAATCTCAATAGACCCATATCAATAGAAGAAATAGACAAGGTTATCAAGGGACTACCAACAAAAAAATCCCCTGGACCAGATGGCTTCACTGGAGAATTCTACCAAGCATTTAGGGAAGAATTAACACCAATCCTACACAAACTCTTCCAGAGCATAGAAAAAGATGGCAAACTCCCGAACTCCTTTTATGAAGCTAGTATAATGCTGATACCAAAACCTGGCAAGGACCCCACAAGAATTGAGAACTACAGACCAATATCCCTAATGAACATCGATGCAAAAATCCTTAACAAAATACTAGCCAACAGAATACAAAAGTATATAAAACAAATAATTCACCATGACCAAGGGGGATTCATACCAGGGATGCAGGGATGGTTCAACATACGAAAGACCATTAGCATTATTTGTTACATTGACAGGAAAAACTACAAGAACGACATGATAATATCAATAGATGCCGAAATAGCATTTGACAACATCCAACACCAATTCCTGATTAAGACACTTGAGAAGATAGGAATAGAAGGACAGTTCCTCAAGACAATACAAGCTATATATGAAAAACCAACAGCCAACGTGGTAGTCAATGGAGAAAAGACTAACACAATCCCACTGAAAAAGGGGACCAGGCAAGGATGCCCCTTGTCCCCACTCTTATTTAATATCGTCCTGGAGGTATTAGCTAACAGCATAAGGCAAAGAAGAGACATCAAAGGTATTCGCCTGGGGAAGGAAGAGATGAAACTATCGTTATTTGCAGTTGATATGATTTTATATATGGAAAATCCCAAAAGTTCCACAAGGGGAGTACTGGAAGCAATAGAGGAGTTTGGCAGTGTGGCAGGATAGAAGATCAACAAACAGAAGTCCATCGGACTGCTATATGCATCTGATAAGACCACAGAAGAGTAGATAAAAAAGGTGGTACCCTGCACAATAGCCAAATTCAAATTGAAATATCTAGGGATATAACTGACTAAAAGAACAAAAGATCTATATGCTTTATCAGGCTTCTAAAATCCAATGAAGCTGAAGTTTTAGGACTTTGACAGAATCAAGTTTAAAGATCTATTTTGCTTCAACAAAATGGAATGTTAATGATCCAATTGGAAACATTCAAACTCAGCCTTCAGTGTAGTTAGCAAAATTGGAAATACCTGCTGTTGGAAATTGTTGGTACTTAGAAATCAGACTGAAGTCTGAAATAGGGCAGAAAAAGATCAAGTAAATTAACTTCCTTGTGGTGGTTACCAAAAAAGATTTTAAAAATTAAGTTTTTCACTATTCTTGTTCTCGGACCTTAGAATATTAAAGGAATATACAAAAACAATACAAAATCAAAGAACATATCAGCCTATGAGAGCGAGACAATCTACCACTCTACCAATCTATCAATCAGAGGAGGAAGTGGTTTACATACTTTTATTTAAACATAGTTTTGAAATGTTTTAAGGCAAGAACAGTCTCTCTGAAAAAGAACATTATGCTTGTTGGAGGTTCAGGAGGAGGAACCAAAGAAACGATTGGGAGAGTGGCTTCAACAATGGGTTCAAAAATAAGAACAACTAAGAGATGGCACAGGACCAGGCAGTGTCTCATTTTGTTGTGCATTGTTGTTCATTATGAGTCAGTCAACTTGATGGCCCCTAGCAACAACTTGTTTATACACTAGTGATTCCCACTTTCTCCTTCTCCCCCTTCTTCCACAATCACCTGACGGCACCTTAATAACGATACATTTATTTTGAAGTTCCATAAGACTAATTAAGGCACCGGGTGTTTGCATTTATGTAATTACAAGTGATGCCAATAGGTAGACAGGTTGGGAAGCCCAAATTCACTGCTATTGTGACAAAGTAGAGCTGCCCTTGTGGGTTTCCATGACTTTAACTCTTAACAGGAATAGAAAGCCTTATTTTTCTCCTGCAGAGAAGTTTGCAGTTTTGAACTGCTGACTCTATGGTTAGCAGCTTAAGTCTTACCCACTTTGCCACCAGATCTCCTCAATGCACTAAAATATCTCCTAGAAGCTTCACTTATTTAGGATCGAAGTTTTGTCATTTCCTTCTGTTAAATAACGAGGGAACTGATTTGTAGAATGAGTACGTGAGGTGCTAAAGCCTTGCATAAGAAATGATGGCACCAGGATCTGAAGCGAGGTGTTCCATCTCTGAAGCTGCTTCAGTGACTTGATGAGGGATCTAGGATTGGATAATTAAGAAGCACGAGTTTATTTGTGCTTAATTACTAATACATAGTTGTCCAAATAGGTAATATGTACTTTTCAACTTGTGGTTAAATTGATGTGAAGCTGTTCACTACAGATTAATAAAATTAGTCTATGCTTGGAAATAAGATGGGACTTTCTTCTTCCATACATAGTCCCAGTCTCAGACTCACAAGGGGACCTCTACCTGTCCTACAGGGTTGCTCTGAGTAAGGGTCTAAGCTCTACCCAGCTCTGGAGGGTTGCTGAGTTGGTGTCTTCTCGATGGCACTGAGTTTTGTTTTATGGTTCTATACTTGGCTGAGTGAGTGCCCCATTCCTGTCAAGTATTATAAATTTGAAAAAGAAGCTTTGATTCTGTAGGAAAGTGCTTTGAGTTTGGATGAGATACAGATGACACCCATACCTAGAATCCTGGATGTGGTGAAAAAATATGATCTTGTCCACTATAAATTAGTGAGTAGGCATGAGTAAGCCCATGCTTACCTTGTGTATTGGGCAATGCAACACTTGGGGGAGTAACAAAGCAGCCCTTTGATGATCATACACATCAAGAAATCTATAGTTCTGACTTCATGCCATTTCCAGCGATGCTGATTTATGTGCCTTGAAAAGGTCTTGCTGAATAGATTTATTTTTCAAGATAAAATGTCAATGCCATCATGAATAGTAATGCTGTTGTTGCAGTCTGTTTTAAGTTGGCAATTACATATTGCCCACCTCTACTACTCACATTGCTTCGATTGTCTTACCCAGAAGCTTTTCCGGTTTTCCTCTTCAGGATTTTCAACTGGTTAGATGAGGCTCCCTCACATTACCAAGAATAATTTCCTTTACTCGATTCAACCAATTGTGTTAATAATATGTGCAAATTTTTCACAGCATCACAAGAGTTAGTATATTTAAGAAAAAACGTAGTGCCATATTGGTCATATTCATTAGAAATGGAATAGCACAGTTTTATTATTCTTAAAAAGTTGAAAATTGAATAATAGTAGAGGAGAACAGTTTCTTTAGGTGAAAAATAGAATGCCTGTAGTTCAGTGAATTACTGGAAATGTCTCTTCCAGCTGTAGTTTTATACTTCTCACAAAACACTTTTTTGGATGGGTCTGGATAAAAGAAGGCGTGGAAAATGTTGAATTATTATATGATTCAGTTGTGAGCAATTGCTAATCAAGGTTTATTGTGAACATACGGAACCGTGAAACAATTCAGTTTTAAGTTGAAAAACCAGATAGTTTTCTCTCCTTTGCTTTCATATTTGATTTTTAGGCCTTTCTTTTTCTCCTGGCCCCAAGACAATGACTTGATTTTCAGATACTTCCCCAGGTGAAGGAGTGGCCGTGGGTGTAACACAGGAAAATGAGTTGATTAATCCTTGTGCTAATCAACAGCCATTTTCACTCTCCATTTCCAGGGCTTATTAAGATAAAAAATGAACATTTTTTACCTTTGAGTTGAGAATGTTGAAAACAAATTTCGGCGAAGTATTAAGTCTTATTCCCTAAATGAATATTAAAATAAAATGTACATGTTTTTATTCCTTGCTATAATATTAAACAATATAAAATACAATTTCAAGCTTCAGGAAACTGGGATGGATGAAGTATTTTCTTTGTGTTCTCTCTGTAACTCTTTTGTGTCATTCTAAAGTAATTTAAACATATCTCAAAATGAAAATTTGTAATGTAAGCTCTCAATGATTCATTTCTAATTTCCCAAGTCTTTAAAATGTGTCAATAAGCACAAAAATCATCTCCTAAATGATTAAATCCTTTTTTCCAACTTCCAGAGGATACATTTGGCATGTGAGAAAAACCCAGGAAAGTCTGTCAGCATAAGCACGGTCTCTGAGGCAAACCTTAGTCACAGATGGGGCAGAACTGTAGATTATTACAGCTGCGGTGCAGCTTTTGAGATGTTCCTAACAATAATGAATCAAAACCTGTGTATGTAATATTTATTTTAAGGGATCATCACAATGCATATGATAATAAGATGGCCGTGGCATTTTCCATGGTCCCATTTACATGTGGAAGTTGGACATTGCATAAGAATAGATGCATTTGAATTCCGGTGCTGGAGAACACTGAAAGTCCCATGCACTGCTAAAAGGATAAACTGATGTGTCTTGGAAGAAGTACTGGGAGAGTACTCCATAGAGCCCAGGTTGGCAAGACTTTGTCTAACATATTTTGGGAATGTTTTCAGGAGAGACTAATCCCTGGAGAAGGACATATGTTTGGTAAAGCAGAGGGGCAGTGAAAAAGAGGAAGGCTCTCAAGGAGATGGATTGACACGTGGCTGCAATAATAGGCTCAAACAGAATAGCCCTATCCTGCCAGCTGTCTCCTGACTAGAGGCATCCAGCCTTAGTTAGCTAGTGCCATGGACCAGAAAGCTCATCACATTATCTCATGCTCTCTGCTGCTGCCATGGGTATTTACTGCTTAATGGTCTCTGCCACCATAGCTTGTCCAGACAGGGAGCCCAGCAGAGCATGGCTCCTCGGTGGACTGGTGGTAGGATCCCTCTTCCTGCTTTCGAAATGGCTCAATTTATACCAGCAGATTACAAAATAGATCAATCCCAAATTTAGAGTCCTATACACGTTATGTTGACACTCCCATCTAGTCACTAGGTAGGAATCCCTTCACTTCATTGCAACCCTAACCAGTGCTTTGGAAATATCTGAGGGGCTATTTGCCAACACTTACCTTCACAAGGGGCTACTTCTGACTTGAGATACTTCTTTTTAAAAAGAATTGACTTTAAATTTAATTGAAAATCATTGTCTATATTTCCAGTGGTTGTATTCAATACTATTTTGCAAGTCTATCATATTATATAGTTGTGAAATAAAATTAGGATCATTTACCCCCAAAACCGATATTAGCATCTAAGTCTTTAAGCTTCCAGAACTATAACTAATGTATGACAATTAAGTAATCATATTGATTAAATGCATGAATCCCAACTTCTAAGAAAAATATATAGAACATTTTCATTAATAAAATATGAGTATAATGAGGTTTATAATTCTGATGTGGTCTCCAGAAATTATGGAGGTACTTTATTTTGATATTCTGTACCCAACATCCCAAATGAGACAGTTATATTAGATTCCTTTTTACTCATTTTATCTTTCTGTAGCACACTTAAAATATGCTCAAGTCGAACATTACCTACCTACACAGAGATAAAATATTCAGTAGAAACAAGGTGAACCTGAAGGTTCCTAATATAATTTATCAGACAGAGAGCATTGTCAAGTTGATTATGGCAGATATAACAAGGTATCTTTTATTATATTTCTTACTTTCTTCTTGATTGGAGTTTTTCCCTGTTTTATTTCACCAAAAGTTGGATTTTTTTCTTGTTTTCATGATTAATAAATGAAATTTATTGAATTTTAAGGTATGTGAATTTTATGCCAAAAAAACCCTATTACAAAATAAAAGTGGTAAATTATTTCCAGGTTACTTAAGATGATGTTCAAATAATGATAAAAATTCACCATAACACTTTCAAATTTAATTATCACATGTATCAAGTTTCTTCCATGAAACAGGTTATATACATATTTACCTAATTTCCCTCAATTATACATTGAGCAGGTTTATTCCATTATAAAGTAGGGTATAATTACCCAAAGAAAAAGCAGTATTTGAACACAACTTTATCAAGTCCTTGCTCTTTTATTATTGAATTCCCATTCAGGAATGTTCAGATATTCTGGGAAAGAATATAAGATTATTAAACTTCCATATCGAATGAAACATGCTCTCTTCTATCATTTGCCTAATTTGTTCTTTTGAGCTGCTGCCTGCTCAACACTTAAGATGGGTAGTTTTGTATGTTGGCTTGGATTAGTGCAGGGGTGCTCAATATGCGGATTGCGAGCTACTAGTTGATAGCAAAGGTAGTGTGGGCAGATCACATGGCATTAAAAAAATAGACGTAAGCCGATCATCAATCCGTCACTTAATTGATATCCAACACAGCCAATCAGATGCAATCTTAGGTGTCAAACGCATGCGCAAACAACTGCGCTAAGTGCAGCAAAACTGACAAATTAAATTAGCGCCAATTTTTAGACCTTGTTTTTTTCTCTCTTAAACGTAAGAAAGGGTATTAAAATGAGTGGGGAGTTGGACCAAGTAAGAAGACAAAGACGTGTCACTGTCATACAGAATGGGAGGTTTTGACACTACAAGCTGACATTGACCTGAAGTCCAGAGTGCATGAACACTTTTGGGACTTACTCGCAGAGGGAAAGTACCCAAACATGAGAAAATGTGCCACCTCCTTGACTGCACTATTCGGGTCCACATGTGAGTCAGCCTTTTCTCACATAAAGATCATTAAGTCGAAGTACCGTTCCACCATAACTGATGATCATTTGGAAGTGTGCTTGAGGGTGGCTGTCCGGACTGTGCGCCAGTGGCTCATTCCATTCAGTGCAAGTCAACAGAGTCAACTCAGGTAATGACAAAAAATGTACATAGTTAATTATGTTGTGCAACATGGACTCATGCGGTTATGCAAAGCACATAAACATACATTGTACATATAAAGAATTCTCAATGCATTTGTGAATAAATGTAAAAATATAAGGGGAACGTAACAAAGAGGAAGTGCTGAAATCCTGGTGGGGACTGAGCATGATAGTGGGACAGGAGGAGAATCAAGGGAAATAGA
>NW_022103958.1:26678497-26719125 GCF_000313985.2 Echinops telfairi
AAATGTTTTGAGAATGATGTACAAATGCGCTTTACACAATTGATGTGTGTATGGATTGCGATAACAGTTGTATGAGCCCCTAATAAAATATATATATATGTTTTGCATTTTTGTAGTTGGTAGGCCATTTTGACTTGATCATTTTATAAGTAGCTCATATGCTTAAAATGTGTGAGCACCCCTGGATTAGTGTATTGCCACTTAATCAAGATCAATAATGGAATGTTATTGATAGGGTTAACTGCAATAAGTTTCCTTTAAGCAAGGGCAATTACCCTGGATAACATGGATGGGTCTCATCCAATTAGCTGAAAGCCCATAAAAACAAAACAGGTTTTCTAGAGCCAAAATTCTATTTGACGGTTACTGGGCCAATTTTTCTATAAATTAGTTCCTTTCCTACAGCTGTCAGAGAGGTCGCCATTGAGCTTTCGCTTCTTTAGGCTGCTATTATACCAGAATCAATCGGTATCTTCTACAATGTGCTGATCTTTCTGGCATAAAAAAGATCTTGTGCTTCCAAGTTCTAACAGCCTGGGTTCTATTCAAAAAGGTTATGAGGCTTTGCCTCAACTTTTTGCTCCTTGTTACTGAAATGAAAATATCCACTCCATTTTTCTGTGCATTTCCTTTTTTGATCTCAACATCTTTCAGAAGGGCCCTGGTGGAAGAATGGCCTATGCATTAGGCTGCTAGCCACAGGGTCTCCAGTGCACAACCACCAGGCATGTGCAGAAAAACAATGAGGTTTTCTACTCTGCTGCAGAGTTACAGTCTTAGAAATACACAGGGGCAGTTCTCTCCTGTCCTATGAGTGGGAATTAACTCGATAGCCGTGACTTTGGTTTGGTGTTTGAGGGATTTTCATAATAATCATAATGTATTCTTAGATTATTGATAACACACTGCAAATTGGGAGTCCCAACTCAGAGACTGCTGTGGTTTTCTAGGGCTCGCCTGTTCTCTCTTAGATAGCATTCACTGTTACCACGTTTTGATCACTTGTTTTGATGGGAAATATTTTGAGTTTATCAAAGCTGAGGCATTCACCTTCCCAGCACAATCACTGAAGACAAATGGGTGCATAAGCAAATGTGGTGAAGAAAGCTGATGGTGCCCGGCTATCAAAAAGTATAGTGTCTGGGGCCTTAAAGACTTGAAGTTAAACAAGCGGCCATCTAGCTCAGAAGCAACAAAGCCCACATGGAAGAAGCACACCACCCTGTGTGATCATTAGGTGTCGATGGGATCAGGTATCAGGCATCAAAGACCCAGAACAAAAAATCATATCAATGTGAATGAGGGGTAGCATGGACTGGAGACCCCAAATCCATCTGGAGACAATTGGACATCTCCTTACAGAAGGGTCACAAGGAAGAGAAAAGCCAGTCAAGTTGCAGTGTAGCACCAACAAAACATACAGCTTTCCTCTAGTTCTTTAAAGCTTCCTCAGCCCACCCCCACTATGATGCCCCCAATTCTACCTTACAAATCTGGCTAGAGCAGACCATGTGCACTGGTAAAGATAAGAGCTGGAAACACAGGGGATACAGAACAGATAAGCCCCTCAGGACAGTATTTAGGCATCATAAATTAATGAGTACTTTCCCTTACATAATATACGAGTAATCCTTTTTTGGCCAAAGAGATTTTATTTAAAAATTGCAGCCTTTATTTGCCAGACAGTATTTATATCATTAAGAAGATAATTATTTTGCATTAACTACATAATTTAAGTATATATCCTGCTATGTCAGGAGCCCAGGTGGCATAACAGTTACACGTTGGGCTAAGATCTGAAAGGTTCGAGTTCAGAACCACCAGCCACTCCATGGGAAAAAGACAGTACTTTCTACTTATAAACAGTTAGAATGTGGGAGGTTCACAGAGACAGTTGTACCTTGTCCTTCAGGGTCGGCATCGACTTGATGGCAGTTAAGGGTGAGGGTATTCTGTCAACAGACTTACTTTAAGATGTATAATATTGCAAAGAAAATAAGTCAAAATATTCCAAATGGTAAAACTATCATTTGAAAGCAAGGTTTTTTAATCCAAGGACCACATTTTCTCTAAAATAACACAAAGTGGCTAGACTATATTAGTGTTGACTGAAGGTCTTCTGAGTTATATATATAGTGAAACTTTATGTATCTGAGTAAAGTTTGCTTGAAAGATACTGTAATTCTATTTTTGTGCTTATTTGAATACAATCTTGTTGCTAATGAATTTTATTCCCTTATGATTGAGCATGATGTCAGAGTGAAGCCAATAATTACTATAATTCCACTTACTGCAGTCAGAAATTGCAATAGAATGAAGAGAAGACTTAATAAGTGGGAGCTGCTAGGTGCTATACACATCACTCCAGTTGTAAGCCCAAGAAGAGAAAGAAAAAAATTACATACTATATCTTTAAAACTATAGGTAGGTTGATTTCTTTGAGAGACAGAAATAATTTGGGGGGCAATCTTTTCATGAATTTTTTTTGTAAAGTTGCAGTTAAGAAATCATATGTATGAAACGTTTTATTCATCTTAAACTGTGTTATAAGCGAATCATGTTATAAGTGAACGTTACTTGAGAGACAAAGACATTAAGAGAAATCTCTTCAGAATAATTTTAGTTTGTAGCCTGCAATTGGTGAGTTAAATTTAAAATATAGATAAAAGATGGCCCCCCAATTTTGTGCCTTGTTGTTGTTCGGTGCCATTGAGTAGGCTCTAACCACTAGCAACCCTCTGCACAACGGAGTGAAACCCTGCCTGGTCCTGTGCGGCCCTCACAATTGTTCCTGTGCCTGAGCCCATTGTAGTCACAGTGTTAATCCATCTCCTCTAGGGCCTTCCTCGATTTCTCTGCTCCTCCGATTTACCTAGCATGATGTGCTTCTCTACGGATTAGTCTCTCCCGACAGCATGTCCAAAGTATGTACGACAAAGTCTTGCCATCCTTGCCTCTAGGGAGCATGCTGGCCATACTTCTTCCAAGACAGATGGTGGTTAGACCTTTTAGCAATCCGAAGTACTTTGAATATTGTTCTCCAGCACCATAATTCAAATACATTGATTCTTCTTCGGGTCTTCTTTATTCAATGTCCAACTTTCACATGCGTATGAGACAATGGAGAGAAACATGGCATGGGTCAGGCAAACCTTAGGCCTTAAAGTAAAGCAACATCCATGCTTTTCAGTATTCTAAAGAGATCTTGGGCAGAAGCAGAATTACCTAATGCAATGCGTCTTTTGATCTCTTGAGTGCTGCTTCCATGAGCACTGATTGTGGATCCAAGTAAGACAAAACCATTAAGCTACTGCTGCAGTTGTCAGGATTTTTGTCTTCTTTATAGAGTAGTAATCCATACTGAAGGTGGCAATCCTTAATCTTCATCAGCAATTGCTGCTTCAAATTCGACTCGTTTTCAGCTAGCAATGTTGTGTCATTTGCATATCACAGGTTGTTAATAAGTTCCTCCAGTGCTGATACTGCACCCTTCTTCCTACAAGGCAGCTTCTCTGATAATTTCTCAGCATACATATTGAACAAGTATTGTGAAAGGATATAGTATAGCCCTGACACACACCTTTCCTGATTTAAAAACATGCAATATTCCCGTGTTCCTTTCACACAACTGCCTCTTGATCCCTGTACAAGTTATGCATGATGGATTTGTACTCTACCCCTCTCAGTTCTCAATTACCTTCTTAGCCTACATTTCATATGTATGACAATAATAATAAAAAACATCCTAGCTATTTTGTATACCAAAGAGGCAGCTCACCATGTTGATAAATGAAGAATATATTTTTTTCTTGATGATAAAGTCATAAATAAGTAGTTTTTATCCAAGTTCAACAGATTTAAATATACTACTGAAATGTGGCAAAGGGCACACAGAAAATGATAGAAAAGCATTAACATAATAAGCAGTATTTTTAAATGTTTATTTTCTGTGTGAGAACAGAGGCCAATATTGTTCTAATCTGTCTCAGTTAATATCTTATCCCATGGCTGTCAGTTTTCCTATGTATAAAACTAAGAAGTTACATTAAATAGCACATGAGGTTCTTTTTAACTCTGAGAAGGTGTGACTATTTGGACAGCATCATTCTTTTCTAGTTGACAAATAAATTTCTTTGTGACAAAATATTTTTCAGTTATCAAAAATAAATATTTTAATATTATTATTAAGCTTGACCTGAGTAATTTTCTTAATAAAAAGCACGTGAAGTGTATATCTTTAGTTTAAGCCATATATACATATAACAGAAATAATTTTTTAATGGATACTTTACATTGAGTTTTTAAAAGTTTCTTTTATTGTTCTACAGGAGATGCTGAGAAAGTCAAGTATTTCATTTTGAGTAAGAGTGACATCAGTTTATTTCTCTTTAAAGGATGTTAAATCTTATACAAATATCTTGCCTGGTGGCTCATATACCACAAACTATTAATATTTAAATGGAGTCAAGAAAAACATTCATGAAGGGCAACTCTTATACTAATTGGAGACTGTAGCTAGCTGAAATAAAATTGAATATCTCCCCATGAAGCCATTTTGAATTCAACATCTACTTTTTGGACAATAATGTTTACATGAAATAAATAGAGTCATAATCATTTTTCCTCCCAATAAGGAATGATATATGATTTACTTATATTTATTGTTAGAAGTAACTTGTTTCTAATTTCATGTTAAAAATATAATAAATATGACACTTTACATCCAATTAATTAATAGTATATTACTGGTTTTTATATTTCTAGGGTTTTGAGAGGGAATTGGCTTACTTTCCACCTTAATGCTTGTTAGGCTGAGGATTGTATACGTCTAACTTCTATTTAATGGAAATGCACTTATTAAGAAGTGTGCTTTAAGGATGGGCAAAGTATCTGGTTCTTCTTAAGATGGGCATTTGTTGATATTGAAGGAAATGAAATGTTTCTGCATTCTAAAAATGAAAGATGACGTGTTAATAGAGAATGAGGTAAATCTGTTCTTTAGAAGCAAGAGCCTGGAAATGAGTATATAATATATTATTGGGAATTTAAATTGTCATGTTCTGAACCTGACATTTAAAACAAGTACATTGAGAATAATACTCAGTTTAGACTTCTAGCTACCTTCATCACTGAATTTCTTTTTTTGCTTGTTGGGGGAAGTGTTTTGCAGCTGCTTTTTACACTTTTAGAATTTGAGGGTCCACCTTGATTATTTCAGATAATCACAGCCAAATTTGGAAACACTAGATAATAGGTAAAGAAATGTTATGATTAACTATATAGGGTCCATAGTCTTTGCAAATTCGATTGAGAGTTAGAAATATTTAATGCCGTATAAGGCCTATGTGTGGCACACACTTTAACAGAATGGTCGGTAGTTAAAACCCACCAAGTGGCACTGAAGAAGAAAGAGCTAACAATCTATTTCTGTAATATGACTACTATTCAAAACACATTTCTATTCTGAAAAACCCTGAGTCAGAATCAGCTGGAACTTATATATATGTAGTAGATACTAAAATGCTAATATTATGTAAAATATATGATATGTTTTATAACATAATATAACTGTATATCTTATATACAAATAGCATATTGTATGCATATATAATGCATATTATAAATAATAGAATACATTATGTAAAATAATATAAGATTAATATTATGGTCCATAATATTAATTAAAGTACATGCACATAACAGAATGCTATGCATCCCCAAAACAATCATGAAAGCATGAATACTGTGTGACATAGAAGGACCTGGAAACCATTAGACTGAGTGAAATTAGTCAATCACAAAAGGACTAATACTTTTTGAGCCCATTACTATAAGGAAAAACACAAAATAAATAAATTTTAGAGACCAATTCCTCCAAAAATGATGAGAGAGCCTGCCTACCATCAATGAACCATACATCATCCCCTCATGTGCACACCTTGAAAAAGAGCTCACATTAGCGTGGGTCACTCCTTCTAGAAGTAGGAAAAGGGTGAAGAGCACCCACTTGACGTCATAGAAAATCGAGAGAAGATCATGCCAAATCAACAGACACTCCAGAGAAATGAGAAGAGAACCTCGTTGGAAAGTGAGGGCAAGGTCAGGGGAAGGAAGCATCTAGATTTCAGAGAAGGCATTTAGATACTTCTGTTGGTGGGTAAATGGGGAGGAGCAGCCTCATATCAGGAAGGGATAATCCACAATAATCATGTGGAACCCACGGAGAGAATAGCCCAGTAATGTGTTCCTGGTTAGACAATTTTGAACTAGTTTCTACCCAGTCCTTGTTGAGACACACCATCTGCTGTATATATACTACTATAACTTTACCCTTGGTCCTTTGGGGGAACATGGCATCTCCCATAGGCTACACTAAAAGGTCTCGATATGGAAACCTAAAAGAATAAATGGGGCCCTACCTCAAAATTGCCTGTAGTACATGAATTTAAGACCAAAATTCCCTGGTAGGGGATAAAACAAATGAGAACCACTACAAGGCTGTGGAATTGGCAGTTGCTGGCCCTTGGTTAGTTTGGTAATTGTATAATCTTGTGTTGACTTGAGGATTTTAAGGATGAAGGGTAGAGTCTAGCCTGTCAACCAGTTCACAGCTGGAAGATGCTTCCTTGTGGGTGTGGACTTCTCATGAGGATTCTGGGAACTTCCTCTTTTTCTTCTGGGCGGGGGACCACACTCTCTCTCTGCTTCATCATTCCTGTTTAGAAGCATGCTGATGACAGCCAGAGCCCTGGAGATGTGTCCACTGCCATTGGATTCACAGACTTTCCATCCACTAGCCTGTGATCTTCCTGCATTCAGCATCATTACTTGTGCTGTGTGAGTCTGAAGAGGAATTCATGGGCTAATTTTGAATTTATGGACTTGGTCTGGACTGGACTGGGATGTTTTATTGATGCATAATTACTTCTTTATATAAAGTTCTCTCTTACACATCTATGAGTGTCAATAAATTTGTTTATCTAATCAACCCAGTATAACATAGTTAGGATCACTAGTTCAGCAGGTGTCCAATGAAAGGTAGCCCAGAATCATCATATATTAACTATTTTAATGCCCTCCTTCCTTTATTGTGACATATACTAATCTGATAGGCAAAAATCTTCCCTTGTAAATTACTGTTGCTGGAAATTTTCCCCTAGCACAACTACCATGGTCAAAGTAGTAATCATCTAAGAATTCAATCTGTACAAATCAGTAACTCATGGATTGCAGTTCCCAGCTGGGGTATATTTGCATAGCCTCCTTTTCTCAACAGAACGTAAAATTCTAAGTCATTGGAAAAATTAATGACACTGTCAATGGAATTTCCTTATGCCACAGGAGGAAATTAATAATGTTCACTGTAATTATAATGAAACCTCTAAAGTGAACCAGAGTCATACATAATCCATGGGCTGGTGAATGGATGCTGGGTTCCCACTTAATTCTAGCCCCAATCCAAGAACACTTACCTGCTACAACATAGCCCTGATCAATACTCCCCTCACTGAAGATATGGGTGCTAAAACAAAGCATAGTGAAGAAATTAGATGGTGCCCTAGCTATAAAAAGAATAGCATCTGTGGTTTTAAAGACTTTTATTCAGATAAGCGGCATCAAGTTGTGATGTCAACTAAGTTCAAATGGAAGAAGCACATGAGCCTGGGTGATCCAAAGAGGACAACTAACAAAATCCAAAAGGAAAGGTTGTTATTGTTAGGTGCCATGCAGTCAGCTTTGACTCACAGTGAATCTATGCACAACAGAGCAAAACATTGCACGGTCCTGCACAATCCTCACAATTGTTCCTATGCCTGAGCCCATTGGCACCCATTGTTACAGCCACCATGTCAATCCATCTCTTCAAGGGCTTTCCGCTTTCGCTCCGCCCCTCTAGTTTACCAAACAGGATGCTTTTCTCCAGGGTTCTGTCGCTCCTGACAAGATGTCTCAAGTACGGAAGATGAAGTCTGCCCATTCTCTCTTCTAAAGAGCACTCTGGCCCCACAGCTTCCAATACAGATCAGTTTGCCTTTTGTCAGTCCACAATAGTTTCATTTTCTTTTCCAGCCCCACAATTCAAATGCATTTTTCTTCTACAGTCTTTTTTATCTAGTGTCAGTCTTTCACATGCATATAATGCAATGGAGAATACCGTTGCTTGAGTCACACTTTAGTCCTCATCAAAGAAACATCCTTGTTCTTCAACACTTTAAAGAAGTCATGTGCGGCAGATTTACTGACTGCAGGACATCTTTTGATTTCTTGACTGTTGCTTCCATGAGCATTGATTGTGGATCCAAGTGAGATAAAATCCTTGACAACACCAACTTTTTCTCCATCAGTCATTATGTCACCTCTTGGTTTAGTTGTGAGGATTTCGGTCTTCCTTATATAGAGTTGTAGTTCATAGAGAAAGCTCCAATCCTTGATCTTCATCAACAAATGCTTCATGCCCTATTCACTTTCAGCAAGGAGGTTTGTGTCATCTGTACACCACAGGTTGTTAACAAGCCTTCCCCCAACCCTCATACTGCCCTCTTCTTCACATAATCCAGTTTGTCGGATGATTTGCTCAGCATAGATTGAAAAAGTATGATGAGAGGACACATACCTTTCCTGATCTTAAACCATGCAATAGTCCCTTGTTCTGTTCACACAAATACCTATTCATGCATATACAAGTTGTGAATGAGCACAAGGATGTGTTCCAGAATTCCTATTCTTCTCAAGGTTATCCACAGTTTATCACTGGCCACACAGTCAAGTGCCTTTGCATAGGCAATGAAACACAAGTAAACTTCGTTCTGGCATTCTCTGCTTTGAGCCAAGCTCCATCTGACATCATCAATGATATCCCTTGTTCCATGTTGTGTTAGTCTGGGTAAACTAGAGAAACAAATTCATGGACACTCATGTGTATAAGAGAGAATTTTATACAAAGGGTAACTGTACATTAAGAAAGCATCCCAACCCAGTCCAGTCCAAGCCTATAAGTCCGATATTAGCCCATATGTCTGATACCAATCTATACAGTCCTCTTGAGACTGATGAAACACATGCAATGATTCCAAATGCAGGACAATCACAGGCCAGTGGAACCAGTGGTGTTGTAAGCATCTCAGCGCTGGCAGGGATCTCTACGTGGTTTTTCCAGGTTCATGGTTCTAGCGGCAATCAGGGTAGGGCCATGTGGCTTCTCCTCAGTGATGTCTTGCATGGAGTCAGCCTTGTGCCTTTGTCAGTAAAGAGCCTCCAAGGGAGTGAGCAGAGAGAGTCTCTCCTGCCTCCAAGGAGGGAATGCCTGAATTCCCAGAAATCTCAGGAGAAGGCCATGCCCACACAGAGGCCTCATTGGTTATATTTTGATTGACAGGCCAGACTCCACCTCTTCACTCATAATCCTCTCAAATTGACACCAGATTATATAACTACCACACATGTCCTTTTCTGAATCCAGTCCGAATTTCTGGCAGTTCCCTGTCAATGTAATGTAACCATTGTTTGATGATCTTCAGTAAAACTTCACTTGTGAGACATAACAATGATATCATTCTATAGTTTGAGCATTCTGTTGGGTCACCTTTCTTTGGATGGGCACAGACATAGATCTTTTCCAATCAGTTGCCTCAGTAGCTTACTTGTAAATTTCCTGGCATAGATGAATGAGCGCTTCCAGTGCTACTTCAGCTTTCCAAATATTTCAATGGGCATTCCATCAATTCCTGGAGCCTTGTTTTTGGGTAATACATTCAGTGCAGCTTGAATTTCTTCCTTCAGCACAATTATTTCTCACTCATATGCTATCTCTAAAAAGGGTGGAATGTTAGCTAGTTCTTTCTGGTGACTCTGTATTTTTTCCACCTTCTTTTGTTGTTTCCTGCATCATACAATATGTTGACTATAGAATCTTTCAAAAATACATTCTGGGTCTTGAATTTTTTTCCTGAATCCTCTTAGTTTATGATATGCTGAGCATTTCCTTCCCTTTTGGTTTTCTAATTCTATATCCTTACACATTATTGACAATATTTTAATTTGTCTTCTCCAGTAGCCCTTTGAAATTTTCTATTCAACTCCTTAACTTTAAACTTTCTTCCAATTGCTTGAGTTAATCTATGATTAAGAGAAAATTTCAGAGTCTCTTCTGACATCCCAATTAATCTTTTCTTTCCTGTCTTTTTAATTTCCCTTTGCTTCCTTCATGAATGATGGTCTTGATGTCCTCCCACAGCTCATCAGGTCTCTGTCATTAGTGTTTAATGTGTCAAATCTCTTCGTGAAATGTTCTGGAAATTCAGGTGGGATAAACTCAAAGTCATATTTTGACTCTTATGGATTTATTTCAATTTTCTTCAGCTAAATCTCAAACTTAGGTAAGAGCAATTAATGGTCTGCTCCACAGTTAGACCCTGGTCTATTTTTAGCTACTGATATTAAACTTCTCCACCATGTCTTTCAACAGATATAGTTAAACTGATTTTTTGTAGTCCAATTGATTTTGGACTGAGGAAGTCCATTGGTACAGTCACCTCTTGTATTGTTGAAAACAGGCATTTGATATTAACAAGTCATTGGACTTTCAAAAATATATCATGTGAATTCCAGCTTCATTTTTATCACCAAGTCCATATTTTCCAACTACTAACCCTTCTTTTTTTTTGTTTCCAACTTTTACATTCTAATCACCAGTAACTATCACTGCATCTTGATCGAGTGTTTGATCAATTTCCTAATGAAGTTGTTGGTAGAATTCTTCGATTTTTTTCCTCACTAGCTTTTGTGGTTGATGCTTAAATTTGAATAAGAGTAGCATTGATTGGATTTATTTTGATATGGAGAGATATAATCAGATCATATATAGCATTGTATTTTATACTGGATTTAGCAAGACCCTTTCTGACAATGAGTGCCATGCCAGTCCTATTGATTGTGTTAATCCTGTCATAGTAAATCATATGATTTTCTGATCCAAAATTGCCAGAACCAGCTCACTTCAACTCATTAAGGCCTAGGATGTTTATTTCATGTGTTCCATCTTATTTTTAAACAATTCTACTTTTCCTAAATTCATATTTTGCACATTACCCATTAGAAAATGAAGACCCCAAGGTTCCACTCCCACAGGCCTTATCGGACTCATGTCACCAAGGCTGACTCCCCGCCAAAAAATAATCTCCTTTTCAGTCACATTTTGAGTGCCCTTGTGCTTGAAGGGCACAGCTGTCAGTAGTCTCTCTGACAACGTTCTGTTTCTTTTGTTTAGGCTTTCAGTATATAAAAAAGCTCCAGAGCTATGCATAATGAGGGAAAGGTATCAATGCTTAAATTGTGAACCCTCAATTTGTAGAAGTCTGTGTATGACAGTGGGAGCCCAAAATCCATATGCAGATTACCTACTTGGATTAAGCCTCTTGCAGATCCCTCTGACTACAGTTGAGGGACACAAATAGCCTCAATATCAGACAGAAATGATGGTAAACTTGACCTAGTCATTTGATCTATTTCTTGACCCATTCTGGGTTTGTTCTAGGTTTAAGTATGTCTTGCTTAGGTTTGCTTGCTGGCTTATTTTAATATTGCCAGTGATCTTTTCTTTCTTCCTTTTGTTTTTCTTTGTGTATGTTTCCCAGTTCATGAGGCACAGAGGGATTGATGTCTGGAGACATTTGTTGACAGTACTATCTCCTAGGAGATGAGGAGGAGGTTGAAAGGAACTGGGGGTAAATAATGTTTACGGGAGGGGGAGGGTACCCTGGAACCCATTGTGGTGATATATATACAACCGTTTTAAATATTGCTGAACTATGGAAGTGTATGATGTGTGTATTATGTTTCAAATAAAACACTGGGAAGAATAATTTAAAATGTAAATAAACAAATCCATGGAGACAGCATCTTAACGGTTTCCAGGAAATGTAAGGGTTGGATAATGGGGAGTGATTGTTAAATGGGTACAACATTTCCTTTTTTTCACTTTCTATTGTGAATTCCATGGGAATTTACTTCTCAGATCATCATTTTTATTCAACAATTTAAATAATTTAGCAAACGTTTTACTTATATTTATACTTGGTATTTTTGTTTTTGTTATTTGTCTTTGCTTTTGTTAACTCTTTTCTTCTAGAACTGTTCATTTTATCCCCAAAATGTTACTCTCTGGTTTATGCTGGACACAAAACATATCTGTACAGTCAAGTCCTCATTCTATGACGAGTCAGCTGCGAGACCTCCAGGAAGTCAACTAATTCTCTGGATCTCAATATTCTCGTCTCTATAAGAAGGGGGCTTGGCTACATGAGCCCGATGATTTGTTTTAGGTCTAATTTCTGTTCTACAGATTCATGGGTGTAAGTGATAATTGCTTCTGTTTTCAATTTAAATCAAAGTGATACTCCTGTCAAAAGTGACTCCTCACTTCTTATACTTTAAAGCAGTGGGATTTAGAGATTTGTGCCCAATTTTTGTATTCAGTCCAGGAAGTTTCCAGGGTACAGAGAGATCCGTTCCTGTGTCTTTTAAGGATTTATAGTTAAGTTGAAACAGCTGGATATGGTTCTTAGTTAGCTTTGCTTTAGTGTAAGAACAAAGAGCCCTCATGATGGCTAACAGTAAAGGTGGTGGCTCAAAACCTGCCAGAAGGGGAAAGATGAGGCTGCCTGTGCCCTTAAGGACTAAAGATGTAGAGTCTCCGAAACTACGCATGTGGTCGCTGTGAGCCAGAATCTACTCTGTAGCTGGAGGTTTGGTTTTTGGCAGGGAATATTGCCTTGGTGATGCAGTGGTCAAAGCACTGGGCTGAGAACTGAAAAACTAGCAATGCAAACCACCAGTGACTATGTCTGAGAAAAATGGGGTTGTTTGTTCCCATACAGACTTGCAGCTTTGGAAACACTATGGGGAGAGGTAGTTCTACTCTGTCCTATAGAGTTGCTATGAGTTGAAGGCGGGCGGGGCGGCTTGGGGGTTGGATTTCATTTCAGTGCTATGGAAAGTTTGAAAACTTTTCAATTCAACTATTTAAAATATGCATATGCAACAACTGGAGGTGA
Organism: Echinops telfairi; assembly: GCF_000313985.2. Lineage (NCBI taxonomy): Eukaryota > Metazoa > Chordata > Mammalia > Afrosoricida > Tenrecidae > Echinops > Echinops telfairi. The sequence goes on from NW_022103958.1 coordinate 26,691,550, forward strand.
TTTTGATATTTTGCTGTGAGAAGGAAGGAGCTGGTTTAATTGTTTCAAAATAAGTGCAAATTTAGATAACATAAAAGCATAAGTATATGTTGTCTATTAAGATCCATGTTTACAACCCAGGGACTTCCCGTATCATGTTAGCATGATTTCATATGTTACTAAAATTATGAGTTAATATTAAGAATATTAAAAAAAAACTTTTGAAGGAAGAAACACATAAAAAAATCACTAGACTTTACCAGGTATTTCACATAATTCTGAATATATCTTCCCATTCTAAAGGACCAGCCAGTTGAGGAAATGGCTGGTCGGCCATGCTTGCTCTCCTCTGGCTGCACACCAGAGAGGAGACTCTAATTCTACATTAGGCCAAGGCTAACGTGAGACATGCCTTCACCCTCCAATTCCTTAATCTTTTACTGACACCATCTATCCCGCCCATGGCCCTCTATTTTCGGTTGGATTTGATAATCCATTGCAATGAATACAGAGAACTCACAGAAAATCATTTGGCTGTGGTGGCTTATTATGCAAGTTAATCGGTTACCAGCAAAGATCCGAAATGTAAAGCACACAGTCGTTTTCCCACAGAGATTTTTCTCAGCCATGTGGGTGAGGACACCTCTCTGGTCCTTATCTTTAGTCCCTTGGCTCTACCCTGCACACAGACAACTATTGCAAAGCTCGGTTAACATTTGAAACACACCAAGAGGGCACCCTATACTTAAAGCCTGCCACCAGCCTGAAATCACTAGGTCCAGAAAGCTTAGAGTTCTGTAATGCTCTCAGAGCTCTGCCTCTGCTGCCTGTCCACATAGGGCTTTCCCATGCATGTCACTCCTGACTCTTCTTTATTGGGAGCCATAGGATTCTCTTTTGCTGTTCTGAGATGGTTCACGTTATACCCAGGGAGATGGGAACACTGACCAGTCCTCAACAGAGTCTGTTACAACTTATTTGCATATTCCATCCTAGTCATTCAATACATGTTACAAGGACTATGCATAGAAGAGCTGAACCAAGTAATTTAGCTTCCCCTGTTTAAATGGTTGCAATTCTTGAATTTCAGTTACTTAAATGTCTGATTTGAATCCAGGTCACTGCCCTGTTTCATAGTGCTATATTAAGAAATAGGGACAATCGTGCTATAAATTGTTGCAGGAGGAGCCCTGATGATGTAGTGGGTTACACCTTAGTCTGCTAATCACAGAAGAAGCCATTGGAAACCACCAGCCACTCAGTAGGATAACGATGAGACTTGCTACTACTGTAAAGATTTACAGTCTTGGAAAACCACAAGGACAGTTCTACTCTGTCTGGTAGGGTCGCAATGAGTTAGAATGAACTCGGTGGAAGTGAGTTGTTTTGTTTGTTCATTCTGGGTTTTGTTCCATGAGGTACCTAGGTTTAGAGAGGTGTTCTATTTCATCAAATGATCTCCCTCTCTCCAAACTCTTCCTCTTTTGAATGTAAGGAAATATTTGTATTTTACAATTGATTTATCAGCTTTCTGTCATCTAAAAGAAGAAAGTCAAACAAAATAGGGTCATATTATTCAGTCCAGCTATGACATAGCAAAGTGGTGAATTGTGCAGGTGCTCTGTTTGAGTCTATGCTGCACAATACATTGATCACTATTTCTTGGATAAGCTATTAACCATTTTGTGTCTTATTTTTCTTACCTGAAGCAAGTGATACGTTGCCATGGTGTTTAAAACAAAATTCTCATCTGCTAACCAAATGGTTTGTTGTTCAAGCCTACCCGTGATACTTTAAGAGAAAGATGTAGAAATCTACTTTTATAAAGATTTACAGCCCTGAAAACTCTATGGAGGACACTCTACTGTGTCCTATGGAATTACTCTGAGTCCCAATAGACTCGCCCGCAGTGGGTTTCACTTCTTCTTATAACGAAGGTAACAATATAATTGATTTATAGGCTTCAGGGGATACCAAAATGAATTTCATGATGAGCAAACTCTAGGTAGTTAGCTAATGTTCCCTCCGTTCTCATGCTGCTGGAGCTGGAAGCTGCTGCTTCCTTTCTTCCTTCCTGGGAGGCAGAACTTCGTGAATGTTTCTCACTTACTTGGGACACTCCATACTGGTTGATCTCCAGTGTCTGTGACGTGGTTTTCTCTGTGTTTCAACTGATAGACTGTCATCCTGTCAGCTCTGACTAACTAGTACCCAGAACAGGTCTCCAATTCATGGTTTGCTTCATAGCTTATGTTTTTAGTATGCAGTTTGAGTCTGTGCTCTGAGTTTTATGTGTTGAAATTTATTTATTGATTCACATTCTCAGTATTGATTATTAAATTATTTTTTAAAATAACAGTTTTCATTGTGTCTTAATTAATTAATCTTATAGACTTACTGGCTAAGGAGGATTTGTTAAGATAATATAATTGTTCATATATGGGCCCCAATCTTTCGGTGGCAGTGATTTGTTCCCTTTTAAAGAATAAGGATATAAAAGTTTCCAAAAATTCCACTAGCCGTAATGCTATAAGTGTAAACTTTGTTATAAAATATGGATATACATGTAATAAAATATGTTCCCTGATGCATCACAAATATACTCTAAGAAAATGAGTAGGTGAGATAGCACATAGTCATTCCAAGAAAGTATTATGTGAGGTAATAGATCTAAGATGTATTATGGATTCAAGATTATTTGTACTGTTACTTACCTATTTTAAAAACTTCCCTTTTGAGATATCATTTAGTTTGATCTTTAAACTATTTTAAAAATACGAGCTCTTTTAGCACAGTAACCCTCAATTGAAATTAGATTTACTGATAAATTCTCTCCTATCTCTAAAACATCCATTTGAAATCAAATCCTGAACAAAAATATTCAAAACACTTAATACTAGTAGATTATACTCCAACAGAACCATGAACTTTTATTTCCATTCATTGAATTATCTGTCCCTAAAGGTATGCCATTTGTGCATATTATAATTGTATAATAATATCTCTATATAAGTAAACATAAATTTAAATGTTCCAGTTATAGCTGAAAGTCATACTTATATGATGATTAAAAGGATATACAGTGACCCCTCGCCACTTCGCACTTCGACTTCCGTGGCTTCACTCTATCAAGGTTTTTGCGTAACAGCGCATGCTCTGTCATTACTGCCACTGATTGGCTCATACTGTATAGGTTTCTGTCTGCATCGCTACGTATCGGAGCTATGTATCAGATGCATTTTTGCTTTTGTACAGTGTACTGTAATTGTTTGCGATTTTTAAGAAATTTTATCTAAGCCCTATGATGGCTCCTAAACGAGCTGCTTCTTCTAAGCCTTCTGACAATAAAAATAAGCGCCAGAGGAAGATACTTACCATCCAGGAAAAGGTAAAACTTTTGGATATAAGGAATCCTACTTCGCGGAATTTCATTTATCACGATAGGGTCTAGAACCAATTAACCGCGATAAACGAGGGTTCACTGTATTAGATCAAATTACTAAAGTTCGTTGCTTTTGTTTAGTCATAGAGAGCAGCTGATGAGGCACTGGAAGTATTCACTTGTCCAGTCCAAGAAATTTGGAAGAGAACAACTTGGAAGAGTTACTGGAAGAGATACATATTTTTACTCATCTCAGAGAAAGGTGACCAAACAGAAAGCACCAATTATAGAAAACCATCATTGAAATTCTGCTGAAGATCATACAACAAGGGTTGTGGCAGCACATTGACAGGGAGCTGCCAGAGAGTCGGGGTGTTCAGAAGAGGTCCTGGAACCAGGGATACTCTTGCTGATGTCAGAGGATTCTTGACTGAAAGGATAGAATAACACAGATGTTTACACGTGCTTTGTGGACTATGCAAAGATTTTCAACTGTGTGAAACATAACAAACTATGGACAGAACACTTCAATTTGCTGATACGGAGCCTATAGAGGGCTCAAGAGCCAGTCATAAGAACAAGGGAATACTGCATGGTTTAAAATCAGGAAGGTGTGCGTCAGGGATGTAGCCTCTCAATCTGTATGCTGAGAAAATTGTTCGAGAAACTGACTTTTATGAAGAAGAATGTGGCATCAGGATTGGAGGAAGAATTATTACAACTTGTGATATGAAGATGAAGCTACCTTGCTTGCTAAAAATGAGGAGGATTTGAAACACAAATTTAATCTTGCTTGATCCACAATCAATGCTCATGAAGCACCAGTCGAGACCCAAAGAAGTGCTACATTGGGTGAACCTTCTGTGCAAGAATTTTTAGAGGGTTGGAAAGCAAAGGTAAAACTTTGAGGACTAAGGGGCCCCTGACCCAAGCCATGGTATTTTCCATTGCCTTGTATGTATGGGAAGAAGAAGGATGTTGCATTGTGGGGCTTTAATTAATAGCATAAAACAAAATGTTTGTGAATTGTTGAATGAAAAGTTTCCAATATAAATATTTACACTAATTACACTAAAAATAACAAAAGGAAATATAAAGAGCAGAACAATATGCCAAAGGACATGAGAGTCCATTTGTGAAAATATTTGAAAAATAAGTGTCACATTAACTCATGGCACACAGTTTTAGCAAACTAAGACCTTAAAAAGAACTTCCATTTGCTAACTTCTATTTTCCTTGTGCTATCAATAACAACAACAAAAAGCATGGAAAGAAATTATATGTTAAGGATCAACTATTTTTAAAAAATTTTTATGAAAGAAAATAAAAACATTTAAGTTATGAAATAAATCACAGTGTGTGATTCTTGATTGTGATCGTAAAATGAAATTACTTAACATGGCTCTTCTATCCATGTCTCTCTACCTCCCTTTAAATTGTTGGATGAGGCTGTGTAAATAATGGATGAAACACGAATAGGGAGGACTGGTCAACTCAGGTTGCCATTCTTCTGTGTATTTATGATGATTAGAGATTATATCAACCATGCTCTTATGGTGTAATGGTTCAGTGTTGCGTTGGGATCCACATGGTGGGGAATTCAAAACCACCAGCAGCTCCACAGGACAAGGAGGAGTTTTTCGACTTCTGTAGACAATTAACATTTTGAAACCAACAAGAGGTCAATATGTTTCAGCATTGACTAGATCTCAGTGAGTTAAAGAGAGACACTCCTGGCTAGGATAGGGGTAGAGCCCAACCTAATGACGGAGCCACAGCTTGAGGATACCTCTTTGGTCTCATGAGCCTTTTTTGTAAGAGAGAGCCAGATCTAGCAGAGTCAAACCCAGACCCTTTGCTTTCTGCCAGCCCTGGATTTTGCTTCTGGTGCCTCAATCTCCTGTTGCCTTGCCTGCACATCCCAAGAGCTTTCAGTGGACTACCAACAGTGGATTCATTTAGCTGACTTTGGACCTCTGGATTCGCCAGTCTATACTGCTGTCTCTGCCTCTTTATCCAGCTTCCTATTTATCAGGAGTCAGGAGAAGGCAGACTTGAACTGGACTTGACTCACCTATTTTGACAACTGTGAAAGGATTTTTGATTTACATTTCTTGATGTCCACAACACATACAAGAGGCGCTGGCTTTGCTTCTCTAGGGATACCATCAGTCGTGAGATTCATATAACTGAACAACAGGCTCCTTGCCCTAATGACCAATTCAAATATAAAAAATATCTGCAGAAAGGTACTTTATTATTTCGTACAGTGAACACGTAAATAAGAATGGAAGAAAGGGGATCAGATTTGAGGGATGTGCATGGCTCTGTTATCAGACAGAGGACTGTAAAGTTGATTATGGCAGATGTAGTCATTTTTAAGCCATTTCAGGTAAAAAATAAGTGAAGGGGAATATGTTGGATTAAGTCCTCTGACCGTAGACCAGGGATGTGAATAACTTTGCTAACATGCAGGATACACTGGAAAGTGGATTGTTGCAGATGCAGTTAGAATAAAACTTAGTACCCTATCATTTGCTCTATCATATGATCTATTTAAATGTGTTCTAGGTTTTAGTACTTCCTGCTTTCTATTCAAATGTGGTTTTTGCCTGTTTCACAAACAATTATTCTAAGAAATACACATAAGTAAAAGGTATAAGACAAGGAAGTAAATGTGAGAAATGGCTGGATGTTTAGAGATATATGTATTGATGTATATTGGTGTTGAGTGTCAGTATATTGAATATTTATTATACTACTTTCTTGTCCTATATATATTTGAGGATTTCTGTAATAACATTTTAGTATTAAAATGTTTGTAGAAATCATAAAAATCAAATAATCATTAACTGCACTCAAATTGTTTATTAGTGTCTTTAAATTCTTGATTCATTGAAAGCAAACTATAATTTATCATAATGTACTTTGTGTGAGAAATGATCCATCAGACCTTTAATAGATGGACCTAATCAAAGAAGGATCTTCAGTTGAAATTAAGTATGTGTCCATCACGATAAATTTACATATTTTGTTTTAAATTTGTTCATTATACAAGATTACTTTATTTGTACAATGTTTCTAAGTCTTTTGCTTTACCTAACATTTCCTGTTATCTGCCTGACTCACTCTTTATTCTGACTACATTCTGTAAAATGCCAGGCTCCTGTGGTATATTAAATAAGGAGAACCAGTCGAATGATTAAAGTGTGTCATTGGGCATAAAACAAATAGCTTATATCAAGTCCTGAATATCAAAAGAGGGAAAAACACACTATTACTTGATGTAGTTTAAATCAGATAAAATTGATGCATTTGAACTCACTAATGTATTGTTATTTTAATCTATCTAAAGGTAACCATATTATGATGCTTTGAATTGTATAGACTGTGCTTTCTCTTTAGAGTCTGTGTGCGTTTGTGTTTTGTCCGGATAACTCAAAGGTAACAATTTAATATCAATGTTGAGAAGAAAAGACTATTGCGTTACCTTGATTTATGCAGGTTAGAACTATATAACTGTTTTATTGTAAAAGCGCTAAATGCAGCATATTCTGTAAAATCAGCATATTCTTACACTGAATTGACAAGTCACAGAACACCGTCATTGAGATGAGTTAGGGGGAAAAAGGTTTATTCTGTTGCTGGTGCTGGTGGTACCACTGACTTTGCTCCAACTCATCAGGACCCTTCCCAAACCCGAAGGGAACCCTGCCTGACCCTGTGCCGTCTTCACAATGGTTGTTTGAGTCAAGTGTTGCAACCATGGTGACAACTCATCTTACAAAAGAAAATGCTATTTCTTACTGACTTTCAACTTTATCGAGCATAATGTACTTTTCCAGGAATTGATATCTCCTAATAACACATAAAAAGTTGTGAAACAGAGTCTCCCTGCTCTTGCTCCTAAAGAGGACTTTTCCTCCAAGACTGATATTTTTGTGCTTCGGACAGTCCTTGTTACTTTCAAAATCCTTGGCCAATAGCGTCAATTAGATGCACCAATTCCCCAGCCTTCCTTATTCGATGTCGGAGCTTCCCGCTATGGAGTGAAGGGAAATGCCGTGGCTTGAGTGAAGTGAATTTCAGTCTTCACAGGGACAGTTTTGCTAGCCCGCATTTTCCATAGACATTGTGCAGCAGAGTTTTCCAGTGCACTGAATTCCTAAAGCCTGCTTCCACGTGCACTGGTTGTGAGTCTAAGCAAAATTAAATCCTTGACAAGTTCAATCTTTTCTCCTTTATCATAATGTTATCTATTGATCCATTTGTGAGGATTTTGCTTTTCTTTACATTAATTTATAGCCCATACTGAAAGCTTCAGTTCTTGATTTTCATCAAGTTTTTCAAATGTTTCCCAATTTCAGCAACCAAGGGTATGTCATCTGCATGCTAAAGGTTGTTAGTACACTTTTCTCCAACTGTGATCTTTAATTGTTAATATTATTCAATCGGTTTATTTTATAGAAATGACTGTGAATATTTGCTTGGATGCATAGCATTGACAAAGTTTTGAGATCTTTCATTATTTAGAGAAGACACCTTAGTTGTTTTCCCCCTCATTCTAATAAACTGTTCCAGGAAGTTAATATCTTATATAAGGTCCAAAGCAGCATGTCAACATTTTAAGAAAAATTCAAACACTTCATAATTGATCATGTAAGCTGTGGTATAAACTTTTTCAAGGATTGAATTGAGGCTTGTGCCCTATGACTGTCAGTGAGTTAGCATTCCAAATTGATGTAATCTGAGAACTATGTAAATACATCACCCTCTCTCATCTTGTGATTTATGTGATAAGGCAATCATGTGTTAGAGGATTTGAGTAGATCCCTCATGATATAGATTACCTGTTGGGCTGTAATCTGCATGGTCTGCAGTTCGAAACCACCATCAGCTCCCAGGGAGAAAGACTGGACTTTCATACTCCTGTAAACAGTTACAGTTTTGGAAACACTGGGGGTCACTTTGGGTCAGTCTTCACTCGATGGCAATGAGTTTGGTGTGGAGGGTATCAATACTCACATTATATCCTTTATCTGACATAAGGAGAGTTTTCTTGGGTTGACTTATATCATCTTTTATCTTCTAAACCCAAACCAAAATCATTGTCACTGAATTAGTTTAAATCCAAAGTAAGGTGACCAGATTTAAAGCGGGACACCATTGACCAGGGGTCGGGGGGTGGGGTGGTTCTTGATTAAAAATTTGGTCTACATGGACCAAATAGACCGTTCCGTTCCCTAGCTTCTCGTGAATTCTTTCCAAAAATCAGGACTTTTTTTAAATGCCCAAAAGCGGGACGCCTGGTCACCTTACATAGGACACAGTAAAATTTCCCTGTGGTTTTCCAAGATTAAATCTTTATGAGAGTGGAAAGGCTCATCTTTATGCGGCAGAATAGCTGGAGGTATGGAACTGCTGATCCAGTGGGTGATCCAATATGCCACAAGGGCTGCCTGCCCATTGGATGTTACAGGGAATAAAAGAAGCACAGAACACAGTGGTAGTGAAGGAGAGACTTCAGCGCCACCAAGAAAGATGAGACAGGAGCAGTGTCTGTTCCTGGACTGGGAGTCTCTGTGCTAAGAACATGCTCGAACCAAGGGAGGATTGATGCTAAGATACATGGATATCTCCAAGGGGAAATGAGTCCATAGATGCTGAAATGAGACAAGGACCTTTCCTCAAAGCTGACAGGGAGAATAGGCCCCTCTTTATAGATGGCTCTCTGAATTCAGACTTCTATCCTCCTACACTGTGATAGGAGAGTCTCTGTTTGTTAAAAACATCCACTTAAGCTATTTTAATTTTAATTTTATAGTGCTTCTATAAGAAAGGCCATGAAATAAAAGTTTTACATTTAATTATGTGTTAATAACTGTAAAAAACTTGTTTATGTAATTTTTAAATAAATCATTTTCTTGGGAGTTCTTCCAGCTCTTATAAAAATCCATACGTCCATTGTATCAAGCACATTTGTATATATGCTTTCGATACTATCATCATTTTCAAAACATTTTCTTTCTACTTAAGTTGTTGATATAAGCTCCACTAATTTCCCCTCCCTCCAAAACTCTCCCACTATGACCGCTTGATAAATTATAAGTTATTATTTTCATACCTTACACCATTCGCAGGACAGTCTTTTTTTTTTACATAGTCCTTTTTTTCAAACACATTTGTACATTTATTGCCCTCATCACTCTCAAAACATTTGCTTTCTAATTGAGCCCTAGGTATCACCTCCTCCTTTTATCCCCTCCCTCCCTACGTTCCCTCTTTCATGGAACCTTGATAATTTATAAATTATTATTATTTTGTTATGTCTTACATTGTCCGACGTTGCCCTTCACCCACCCATGGAGGGGGTTATATGTAGATTCTTGTAATTGGTTCCCCCTTTCTACCCCTCCTTCTTTCCTTCCTCCCGGTATTGCTCCTCTCACCATTGGTCTTCAGGGTTCATCTGTCCTGGATTCCCTGTTTCCAGTTCTTTTTTTTTTAAATCATTTTATTAGGGGCTCATACAACTCTTATCACAATCCATACATACATCAATTGTGTAAAGCACATTTGTACATTCATTGCCCTCATCATTCTCAAAACATTTGCTCTCCACTTACCAGTGTATATCCTCTGGTCTAGCTGGTTTGTATGGTACAATTGGGATCAAGATAGTGGGGGGGGACGGGTGGGAGAAGCATTAAGAGCTAAAGGAAAGTTGTATGTTTCATCATTGCTATACTGTACCCTGACTGGTTCCTCAAATCTGTAAGGGGATGTCCAGTGGCCTACAGATGGGCTTTGGGTCTCCATTCCACACCCCTCATCATTTACAATGATATGATTTTTTGTTCTTTGATGCCTGATACCTGATCCCATCGACACCTCACACAGGCCGGTGTGCTTCTTCCATGTGGGCATTGTTGCTTCTCAGCTAGATTGCTGCTTGTTTACCTTCAGTCCTTTAAGACCCAAGATGCTATAGTTTTTGATAGATGGGGACCATCAGCTTTCTTCACCACATTTGCTTAATCACCCATTTTGTCTTCAGCAATCATGTTGGGAAGGTTAGCATCATGGAATGCGAGCTTAATAGAACAAAGTGTTCTTGCATTGAGGGAGTACTTGAGTGGAGGTCCAATGTCCATCTGCTACCTTAATACTGAACCTATAAATATATGCACATAGATCTATTTCACTATCATCATATATAATATGTTTACATATGTACATGCCTACATTAAACCTCTACAAGTGCCTTTTGCCTCCTAGTTCTTTCCTCTATTTCTTTTTACTTTCTTCCTGTCCCACTATCATGCTCAGCCTTCATTTGGGTTTCAGTAGTTCCTCTCGGTTACATTGCCCTTGATCAAGCCCTACCAGGCTTTTTACACCCACCTCGCCACTGATTTTGGATCACTTGTTGTTCTCTTGTCCCTGGATTTGTTAACACCACTTCCTTTCCCCCAACCCTCCTTCTCTCATGTCCCCCTAGAACTGTCGGTCCTGCTGTTTTCTCCTCCAGATTGTTTATCCAGCCTGTCTTATCTAGACTTGCAGAGATAATACTATGCACAAAAACAAGACAGAGCGAAACAAAGCACAAAAGAAAACAAAACAAAACAACAAATGACAAAAAAAAGGAAAGCCCGTAAATAGGTCACGGTCTGTTTGTTGACCTTTAGAACTGTTTTCTGGTCGAGTCTGATGGGGTGCCACGCGCTGGCCCCAAAGTCTATTTTTTGGTATTCCCTCAGGACTTCCTTGCTCTGCTCCCCTTGCTGTTCTGTCACATAGCCTTAGTGTTTTGCCTCAGTGTGGTGGGGTCAGATTGGACACAATTCTCCAGTGTTGTCCCTGGTAGGGTTACGGGTCAGTGAAGGATGTCGTGTCTCATAGTAGGGCCGGTCATATGGTCCTCTCTGTGCATTGGCAGCTCTGAGCAGGGATATCATCTTCAGAGCTTGGTGGGCCAGGATGTGCTCCACTCTCTCTTCCTTCCCCTTCATTTGCTCCCATGTGCTCTGATCAGATATGTCCCTCTCCCTGAGCTGTAGCTTCAGTGCTGTCCTCTGAAGTAAATTCTTCTGGGGGAACTGGTGGCTGTCCATGTAGTTTGGATTAGGGCTGGCCCCTCAGACCTCTCTACTGATTCCCTGCTTCATGCTGGTATGTTGCATTCACATCTTGCAGCACCGGGTTGAAGTTTGGTCCCTCTTTCCCTGTAGAGACATAAAAAACACCCTCCTCTTGGGTGGGTTAGTGCCCTGTGCCCCTGCTGCCCATGTTTTTCTTTTTTCTTTTTTCCCCCTCCTTTTTTGTTGGCTACCTTATGTGTCCCTGGATTTGGTCTGGCTCCTGCCGTACTACTTGGTCCTTGCCCCAGAAATATTTGTATACAGAAGCTTTTTCCCTATACCCCTTTTGCATTCTTTTTTTAAGTTTACCTTAGGGGACTCATGTTATACTTGTCCTTTTGTTCTTGGCTTACTTCGCTTAGCATGATTTCCTCCAGTTCTTCCCATGTAGCAATATGCTTCAGGCATTCATCACTGCTTTTTAGTGATGCGTAGTACTCCATTGCATGTGTATGCCACAGTTTTTTAATCCATTCGTCTGTTGATGGAAATTTGGATTGTTTCCAACTCCTTGCAATTGTGAACTGTGCCACGATGAACAATGGAGCACAGATGTCTGGCCATGGTTTGTTTCTTGTCTCTTCTGGTTATATGCCCAGGAGGGGGATTGCTGGGTCATATGGTTGTATGGTCAATTTCCATCTGTTTTAGATATCTCCTAATCAATTTCCATCGTGGCTGTACATAACTATAGGTCCAACAGCTATAGATGCGAATTCCTATCTCGCCACAGGTTTATGTAACTTATTGTTCCATTAAAACGCTCATGTTTCCAACATACGAAGCAGGAGTTAATATATGTAAAACCCATTGCCATCTTGTCAATTCTGACTCAGAGTGACCTTATTAAGGTTTCAGAGGCTGTAAATCTTTATGGGATCAGATAATCTCATATTTCTCCCAAACAGTGGTTAGCAAGTTTCAGTTCCTGACCTTGTAGTTAGCAGTCCAGTGGTTACCCAAAAGCCTAATCCCAATCCTTAATATAAGTAATGGGTCAATGATAGTACTCCATCAAGCTAGTATTTTTTAAACAGTATTTTCTTCTTGAGGGCTTACATAGCAGTGTGGGTTCTGACTCAACAGTGTCTACACTCATTGTTCAGTGACATTGGTTAGTTTCCGTCTCAACAACACGTGAACATCCCCACCGAGGTATGCATTCGAACTCCTTGCTTTCCTACGGCCCATTCCAGAGTGGAGAGTGGGAGTGAGAGCGCGTGGGCTGCAATGCTGTCTCTGGTCCGTCTTTCTGGCCATGGAGATGTTGGTATACATGTGTGGCTTAATGATGATTGATGATTTCTCATGTAATTCTGTGTTTACAATGTTTGGCTGTTCTGCCAGAAACAGCCTGTCACCCAGCAAGCGTTTGATGACTAACTCCTTGGTTTTTAAATCCTGACAGAATTTGTGAAACGACTTCTTCATTTAACTAATTGGGTCGTTAACATTTTGTAAAAAATTAATTGCTATGGGATGGTTTTTTTCTTGGGCTTCCTTCTGTGCTAAATTGCCAACCAAATGTTATTACAAACATATAATTTCTGAGTTTTCAAGAAATTATTAAGCCTGAATATCTCCTCAAATGTTGTCTATAATAATAATTTCTTATATTTTTGATCATATTGAATTCCAGTTTCTGCATTCATTTTAAGAAAATGATATGAAACGTGTAACTCCAAAGTTCCCCAGTGTTTATTTTATTTTTCCAGAAATTTCCTAATGCATAATGTGTAAATATGATGCAAATTTATAAGAGTCACTTTTAGTTATCAAGATGTTTTTGGTAGATTTGAAAATTTATTTTTTCTCTTAAAGAGTGATCATTGATGAGTGATAATGTAAAATTCATTACAGTTGCATTTTTCTCTCTCTGACTTTAAACAGTTAAGTAGTGTTTTATGTGATTTAATTTAATGTTTCAAATTTTCCTTTGAGGGATGGACGTAATCTTACATTTTATCAGAATGTTAGTCATTGTTAACTTTTGCCCACTCCCAAAGAGAAACTCCCCTTGAGGCTCTGACAAGATTTGAAAGACGATCAGGCAGACTCTCAATTGTAGTGTAATGCATCCCTCTTCTTGAGAGTGGTACGTCTTGAAAAGGAATGATTTTCTTCCCTCTCAAGTTTGCTTTCGCATTTCATTTATAAACCAAAACCCAGTACCAATCCACCAATTAAAAACTGAACTAAGCAAATCCCATTGCCATCTAGTCAGTTCTAATTCATAGCAGCCCAGTAAGACAGGATGACCCCTGTGGGTATGAGTCAAAACACTTTATGGGAATAGAAAAATCTCATCTTTCTCCTGAGGAGTGACTGGTGATGTTGAACTGGTGACCTTGCCGTTAACAGTCAAGTAGGTAACTATACCACCAGGCCTCCTAATTTATTGATAAGCATCACGTTTTGGTTCTCTTTGTATCTCTATAATCCAGGCTGACCACAGAAAGAATCGGTGGTTCACTCTCTCTGATGAAAGCCTAGAAAGCCCTCTGAACAGATCTCATCAGGCATGTGTGATTGTGCCGAGTAAAAGGTTACCTTGACGCCACCTAACAACACCCACAGCTGCCACTGCGACCCGAACCCTAAAAGAGAAACGAGAGCACAGTAGACTGACTTGGTGCTGTGTGGAATTGGCTAAAGAGTAGACTGCATGACCTCTGGGGTCATTCTCGTCTTGAAATGTATGTGGAACTCTCATTTGTCTTTGAACTTAAATGGTCTCTGTTCTAATTGACTTGATGGAAGTGAGTCTGTTTTTGTTTTGTTTTTTTGCACAAAAGAGTTATATATATCTGTACTGATTTTATTCATGTACTTCCATATTTACATATTAAATTGATACCTTACATTTAAAAGCAAACTAAACACAGCTCTTAGCCAAGTTGACTCACCCAGAGAGAGATTACCCCCAGCACTCTTAGTTTGGAGCATATTCTTAGTTATGAGGAGGTTAGTTGTGGCATTTTGGTTTCTAAGCCTTAACCCAGCTTCCGCAGCAAAGGCTATTTGTAGCTGAATCTCTTATATGTCTATAATAGTTTTGGGGAAAGTTACTTGGTAGTGCAAGACGTTAAGACTCAACCCCACTCAAGGTGCCTTGGTAGAAAATTTTACTGATCTGCTTTGCAAAGTTCATGAAAGCAGTCTATTGTTTAACACACACAGTCATTATAACTCTGACTTGATTCCAAGGCAACAGGTTTGTTTGCTTTTAGTTTTTAATTTATTTTAAAGCATTAGTGATGGGAAGAAGTAGAGAAGGTTGTATAGCATATGTATTACCTCTGGTATGCACTCAATAAGTGGTATAAAATATTTTTGAAGCACAGTATTATAACTGTACAGAAACATATGGCCTACACATTACATTCGATTCAAATGTATTTTATCTTCTGATTTAGCATTCCATGATCCTCATATTTGTTTAAAAAAATTATTTTAATATGTTTTGGTCAATTGGAAGTTGCTTCTATCTTCTGTTTTCAATTAAAATGTGTAATGCTCTCACTCATTCTCACACACACATAAAAAAGAATATATTTTAGAAGGGATATAGACAGAGGCTGAATGCCTCGGATATTTTTTAGAAGTGAAAAACACAAAAAGATATCTCAGATGTATATAGGAGTAAGAAATAGAAGGTTGGGCCAAACTTCTAGAAAACTGGCTCATATTTTAGTCTCTTCACCTTACTTTGCTGTAGCATCCATTTCTTCACTGATCTCTTCATGAAGGTGAGCATCAAGAAGGAACATATCATAAGAACCTATGGTTCTTAGATTGAGGCTAGAGTTAAGTTTAATCCCCAAATCCATTTATACTATTTATATTAGTTTATAAATGTATATCAATAGTCCATATCACTCTCTCTATATATACCATATATGTATGAGATATATAGCATATATCTCATATTTAGAGGCATCATTATCTTTTTATGTTAGAGACTATTATAAATCACCACCATTGAGCATTAAATAATTTTATTTATAGTGTCATTAATTCAATAAATGATATAGAATTTAAAACATTGTTAAGAAAAGAAGATTATACAACTGTAGGTCAGCTATGAACTGCATTACATGAATTGTTGAGTTTACCCCCTTCAAGGTTTTTGTACTTGCTCTCTGCCTGGAACATTCTTTTATTATGTTTATTATGCTTTTGTTCATCTATTAGGCCTCAATTTAAATATCTATTAATTAGCACTTGATGTTCAGTAAATTAGAAAATCCTTTATCACATCCTTCCATCAATTTATTTATGACACTTTTTTTATTTATGGCATTTTTTGAAACTATCTTACTAATTTGCTGCTGCCTATTAATTAATACTATTAATTGGATTATTCTAATTCAAAGGTCATGGCATCTGTGGCCAAATTAGATTACTGATGGGTACAACCTACTGGTCAATGAAATAATGTACCTTACGAGTAGTGAGCTAAATATTTCTTGAATGAGGTAAGTAACTAGAGGGTATATATTTCAAGATTTGTCATACTTACTCTATTTGATAGCCTAAATTTCATACTGTTTCTTTTCTGTTTTCTTTTTTTGGCAAGCAGTAACAAAAAATTATTAGGAAAGAAGTGAAATTACCCAATGCAGTGGGTGGGGACTCCACTGAATTGCTCAAATTTAGCACTATTTCAGTAACTGAAAGAGCCAACAGAATGCATGACTCAGACAAATGCACCCATATGGTTACTCGTGACTTAGTCCTTTTCCATTTACCGTGTACTTTCACGTTGTTTCTTCTTTCAGATAAATTGGATGTATAACCTCCAGTTTGTGGTAATGTAAAGATAAATAGCTTTATACACTAGAGCCGCGGTTCTCAACCTGTGGATTGAGACCCCTCTGGGGAATGATCAACCCTTTTGCAGCGGTCACCCAATTCGTAACAGTAGCAAAATTACAGTGATGAAGTAGCAATGCAAATAATTTTATGGCTGGGAGTCACCATAACATAAGGAACTGTATTAAAGGGTCGCAGTATTAGGAAGGTTGAGAACCACTGCACTAGAGGTTATTAATTTGGAGACTATCTCTGAATCTCAGGAGCACAGGGAATCACATAACATGTGTATTAAAGGGGATCATGTGTGAATAAATGGTTTTTAATATACAATCCACAAACCACTACTATTGAGTAATTTCTGATTCATAGCAAGTCTACATGATACAGTAGAATTTTTTCTTAGTGTTTCTGAGAGAATAAATCTAGAAATAGACAAACTCATCCTCCCACTGAATTTAGCAGCCTAACACTTACACAACTGTACCACAGTGCTCATCATGCATCTTTGCCTGTATCTATATCTTTACCTATATCTATATATCAATTTATATCCATATTATCTATTTCTATATCTATATATACTGATACATCTATTATCTCTATAGCTATTCCAAATATAAATAAATATACATGCACCTAGCACATATTTGGGTGTGTATACACACATACATAGCACACAGGTCTGCTAGTGTGTGACCAGGTCAAAATTCATAGTTATTTGGAGTATTAAGATTCCAGGACCCAAAATAAGCTGTGAATTACTAATTTACGTGTTAAGCACTTAAATGAGCATTATAATTAGCTATCTTGTCATGATTCCATTTATTTAACAGCTGCCTGGCTGGACATAATTCCAGTATAAATAGAACATTTGCTTTCTAGAAGTGGAACTAATTTAACAATAAGTTTATTCAATGTCCATTAGAAGCAGGTAAGAGATGGAAGAAGCAGAGGTGATGGGGCGGTAGCAAATGTACAAATGAACAATGTGCAGGCCACCTCCAAAAGCGTCTAGAATAATCTTCATCACATGAATGTCATTGGTTTCATGTTGACCTGCGAGGAAGTTTAGTTTTTGTAATGAATGACAAAATGTTGCATTTTCAAAGTGGTCATCCAGTATTTTAGGTTCATGTTTTTGCTTAGTGCTAATAAGTATACATTAACTTATTTTATTTTTGCTCTTCCAAAATGCCCCAAAAGTCATGTAGTGTTTAAAACTTGATATTTAACCATTTTTATTTCCTAAGCAGTGACTAATTGGAAAGAAAAATCACAAAATGAGAGCATTCATATGAAGATCAAAGTGTTATTTTAACACTGCTTTCATTACTTAGGTTATATTATTCAAATTTTACCATTGAAAGTTATAAAATATGTTTAAGTTCTCTTTTTAAGCTGATATTAAGAATATAGCTTTCCAGAAGGAAAAGCTTCATACTACTAACCAATGCAGATTCATTCTTAAACCTTGATTGTTCTTTTGCTTTAAAATCTGTGATTTCTGTGAATATTGTCAAAAAACAAACAAAAAATACACATACCTACCAGGGGCATAAAGAATAATTCCCTAAATGCATTGTGACAAATCACTAAAGACCACTGGCCCTCATCCTTTAATTAGTAGTTCATATGGATGCTATCTCTAATCTACAAAGAGCATGCAAAATGTTTTTGTAAAAATGGAGTTTAAAGATAATGTAAAATTCCCACAAACTTTTGAAGCCCTCTCTTATGGAAATGTCAGGGAGAATAACGGAAACATGGACTTTTATAAAATGGACACAGATTTGCCTAACATGATGCAGTTAACTAGGAAAAATCAATTACTTAATGGGAAGTCTGACCTGAGACAGACCAGAAGCCATGTTGTCCAATGCATATAAAAGTAAAATGAAAGGGGAAAATAATGATTTCTCACATCATTAGAAAATTACAACTTATAAATTTGGGTCTGTACATTTAGAATTGGATATTTTCTGAAAATACAACTTCTTTTCAATATGAAAAGAAGGTCTATGTCATGTGTCTGCCTAGGTCATTATCTTAAAGGTAGTCTGTAAGTCAATTTCTTCGTGAAAAAGACCCTGAAATTTTTTAATTCAATTAAAATGTTCTCATGCATCACCAATCTTAGACCCACTACTCTGGATGCATTGTGTGTGTGTGTGTGTGTGTGTGTGTGTGTGTGTGTGTGTGTTGATTGGAAGTTTACAAAACATATTGGCTTTCCATTCAACAATTTGTAGACATTTTGATTGGTGATTTTGGATGAAATTTCCACAATGTAAAAACACTTCCCATTGCTTCCCTTCAATTAATATTTCCATTTGCTCTGTCCTTTCCCTTCCTGACTTCTGATGTTTATTCCCAAGCAAATGCTCCATTTTGATCATGCATGCTTGACTGTTCTACAGATTGTGTACCTGCTTGATGTCCCTGTCCAATTTATGGGCTCATCTATTGTTTGCTTGAAAGTTGACCTATGAATTCAGCTCCACCATTGAAGGGTGACGAAAAATTATAGACTCGGGATCTTGCCAATCTCTAACAGACCAGAAGATTTATTTTTAATGATCTTTAATTGCTTCACTATTCTTTTTTCCACATGGGGAGATACTAATATTTGCCTCTAAGATGGTCACTTAAAAGATGTTCAGACCCTCGTCACTACTCACCAAGGAAGGGCACGGGACATTATTATTTGGACTATGTTCACTGTGACTGTTGTCTTGAGCCCTTGAACAAGGTGACTCCGAAAGCTTTAGGTACAAACGTTATATGCTGTCACTGTATCTGGGAGCTCTGATGGCATAGTGGTTATGTGTTGACCTGCCAGTTGCAAGGTTTGCAGTGTAAAACCACCAGCCACTTTGTAGGAGAATGATGTGCTCTTCTCAGCAGTTTCACAGTCTCAGAGACCCACAGGGGCATATTTACCCTGCCCTACAGAATCATTACTGGTCAGAACTGGCTCGATGGCAGTGAGCTTGTTTGTCAGTATATCTTAAGTAAAGAACAGAGCAAAGAAGGAGCAACAAACGCATTTCTTGATGCGTTTTAACATGCATGTTACCTTTTTGTCTTATGTTTTATCATCTTCTTATCAATGTAAAATAGATACAGCAAGTTTATAAATGAAAGCTGATGGCTTTGTGCCAGGGACGTTAGAGGCAAGATTTAAACAAGTCACTGAAAGTGGGTGAGACCTGTTCCAAAGATGATATTTATAATTTAATTATTTTCTTCAAACCAGTGACCCAAGACTTAAAGGTTATTAGGTATTTGCTTTTCTTTTTCATTAAAGGTTCCTGATTTCTGAGGGGATTATATTATTTCATCAATTAGAATTTGTCAATTTTCTGTGTTTACCAGCCTCTGTTTGAGAATGATTATTATTACTAAGCTTAAAATGAGCAAATAGAAAAGGTATTTGCACTGGGTGTAAATAGAACTATACTTAATTCTCTTGGTACTTATCCTAGAAACCTAGAGCTCTACTTCGGAAAGGTTAAAGACAGGGTTTTTGTCTGTATAAGTTTCTTCAAAAACTCTAATGAGCTTTGTGATTTCTTAGGAATAGGAGATTTTTATCTTAGTTTCTAAATTTAATTTTGTTATCTTATGGTATTTATCCATTAGGATAATTTGCAACTAATTGGAGAGGTAAATTTTAAATGTCATCTGATTAAATGTAATCTGAGAGGAAAACATTATGTTATGAAGTCATAAAATTAATAACAAGCAAATCATAAGCAGAAGCAAAATTTGTTTATTATTTTAATAGAAGTTCCTTTTCTTTCCATCTTAGCAATCTCTGAGATTCAAGTTCAGTTGAAGTAAAATACACCCAGGCTTTTAAAAACATTGCACTTGAAGCTTTTGAAGATAGTTTGGGCAGCGGTGCAAAGTCAATTTTTCAAGAATATTCCAGACATAATTTCATTATTCCATTCTCCAAAATACATTAGGCAATTTTGGGAGTGAAAATCTCTAGTTCAATAATAATCTCACATCTCATATATTTTTTCTGTTAGCATTCATTTGAATTGGTAGCCCTGGAGATCCCCTTTCTGCATGGTTCATCAGGATTTATGTTGCATCTCCTTTTAATTGTAATAAGTATTATAAATTTACTACTTAGCATTGATTAATTATCTTTTGTCTTTGAAAAATGCTTACTTAGATTTATAATGTTTATTTGAGATGACATTAGCCTATATATGAGCAATTATAAAAGGTGTTTTCTTTGGAAACAAGTGCTTTTGCTTTTTCTTTTTTTTTAATAAACTATTTCATATTGGATACTCTAGAAAATAAGCATACTAAGTAGTAGGATTTTCTCTTTTCATGTGTATTTGTGTGTGCAAAGAATAGTAGAAAATGCTCACAGTGGCTTATTTTCTGTGTTTTAGTCATTTGACATATAAGATGATCACCGTTTCTTTTTCATTCTGGAAATGTTTCATATTTTGATTTAGATTGTATAAAGGCTATACCTAATACTCATATTTATCCTTGAATAAAAAATAAAACAGAATAGGATTAAATATATATTTTTAAGAGCTAATTTTTTGTCATTTTTGAGGACATAGAATCACTTTTATTTTAATTGATTAATTATCATCTGTGTTTTCTCTTTAAACTCTGAGAAAGGGCATATACAGTTGACCTTGGAAATAGGAAATTGAAAATTAAGTAAATGGTTTCTTGAGCAAAAAAAATAATGCTATGTGCATGTGCAGGTCTTTCATTTATCTAAAAACTTCAAGTATATTTTGAATGGGTCAAAACATATCTTTTCATATACTTATCTTATTTTTAAATACTTATTTTAACAGTACTTTAAGATTAATAACCCACAGGGTTAACTTGGGAAAATAAAACTGAATGGTTCTGGTTTATCAAATCTTATGCTCCAATCTGAGAAGAAACATAGTTATATGTTATCTTATAATTGTCAACAACCAATGAGGTATAATTACAACTGTAGAAATTATAAAATTAAGTGTAAATATAAATGCCCCAATTATTACTATCAAGCTTACTATTCAAAATAGTGAATTGTGTTCAAGGATGAATTACCCATAATATTTGTCTTCATAAAACAATTAATAGTCTTCAAGACAGGGTATTGATAGAGTGTTTGGAGCAATGAACTCAAATATAACAACTACTAGGAGGATGGTGCATTTTGTTGCGTTGTACATAGGATCATGATGAATCCAAGTTGACTTTACAGCGTCTAACAACAATAGCAACAAGATAGTGGAGGTATTTAGGAATAGTGCTCTCATTTCCTGAAGAAGACCAAAGGCTACAGCCTTTAGTATGGATTATAATTCAACAAAAGTGATTGAAAGGCCTCACAATTAAATCAATTTTCATAATTATACAAATAAGCAACACCATCATAAATGGACTAAATATTTAAATTATTGAATATTTTAGTATGATTAGATCCACAATCCATGCCTATGAAAGCAATAGTCATGAAATCAAATAGCATGTGTGATTCTGCTACACGAAAACCTCTGTAAAGTGATAGAATGTCAAGGACTAAGGTACACCTAATCCAAGCCATGGTATTTTCATCTGCCGCATATGCATGTGAAAGTTGGATACTGTATAAAGAAGACAAGGTAGAATTGATGTATTTGAATTAAAATAATATTGGTGAAGACTAATAAATATACTATGGACTTCCAGAAGAATGAATAAATCTGTCTTGAAATAAGTACATCTAGAATACTCTCTAAAAGGAAGGATAGCAAGACGTCCTCTCATCTATTTCTTATTACATATCAGGAGCCCTGGAATAGGGGTTATGCATTCAGCTGTGATCCGCAAGATCAGCAGTTCAATACCACCAGCTACTCCAGAGGAAAATGGCCGTTTTATTTCATACAGCATACAGAATGACAGTTTTGAATCCATAGGAGCAGCTCGATCCTGTCCTATAGGGTCACTATGAGTTGGCATCGACTCAATAGCAGTGAAATTTGGAGTTGTTTTTTTTTAATGAAGGTTGAAAAAACTGAAAAAAAATAAGTAAAACCTTACATTGCAATATTGAAGATTTCTGCAGACAAACCACTGAAAGATCAGGATGCATGCACAGAAGATGGAAAGACTACACAAGGTCATTGTCTTGAAAATAACTGATCAATGTCCAGTCATTCCAGGAGATTGTATATAAGGGACTTCAAAGAGTTCACATGGGAAAAATATATTTGAAGCTCAAAAAGATTTGAATTTTTTCCTTGAACACTCTGAAACCCCATTATGTGATCTAGAGCTAATGACTTTAAAGGAAGAAGTTAAAAATGCACTGGAAGCACTGGAAAAAATAGCAAGATTCCAGGAATTGACAGAATACTAAAGGAGATGTTTCAGCAGTTGGGTGCAATGATAAAATAATTCTATGGCAAGAAATTTGGTAGACAGCTTTCTTGGCAACTGACTGAAAGATATCCATATTTGTGCTTACTTATAATAATGATGAGTCAACTGAATGTAGAAATTATTGAACAATATTTTTATTATAAAACACAAGTAAAAATTAACTGAAGATAATAAAAAATGGTTTGAGCAATACATTGAAAGGAAATCATTATTGAGTACACAGTTATTCAACTGTAAGAATCATAAAACATTGTGGATAACATTGCAAAGAATGGGAAATTTAGAACAGTTTATTGTGCTCATGAAAAACCTGTACTTAGAACAAGATTAGTCATCTGAACAGAATAAGGGCATGTTTCATAGTTTAATGCTGGGATGTTACATAGTGTAAAGCCAGAAAAGATGTGTGTCAGCATTGTATCGTTTCACTAAATTTATTCAATCTTTATTAAACAAACCAAACTCACTGCCATTGAAAAAATGTGACACATACTGTCCCTATAGGACAGGTTAGACTTGCCCCTGTGAGTTTTCAAGACTAGAATTATTTACTGGAGTAGAAAGGCCTATTGATGAAGTCATCAAATAATACAAGAAGCTGTTTTATATGTAGAAACGTGGCATCAGGATTAGAGGAAAACCTTGACTTGAGATATGTAGATGGAACAACTTTGCTTTCTGAAATTGAGGACTTGAAATATTTACTGATGAAGATGAAAGAATATAACCTTTAGTATGACTTATACCTCAACCAAAAAATAAACAAAACCTAAATGTTCAATATTAGACCAATAAGCAGCATCATGAGAAGAGGAAAAATATTGAAATGGTCATTATAAAGATTTCATTACCCTTGGATCCACAATCGATGTCCATGGAATGGTAAACAAGAAATCAAACAATGGATTGCAGTGGAAAAACTGTTGCCAAAGAACTTTAAAAAATGTTTAAAAGCAAAAATGATTCATATTCATGTGAAGGTTAGACAATGAATATGGAATATCAAAGAACATTTTATACCTTTAAATTATGATGTTGGATCATACTGGAGGCCCTAGCTGATAATAAGGTAATTGAAGGACATCACAGCATTTGTCTGGTGAAAGAAGAAGTGAATCTCTATTTGCAGATTACATGATTCTATATACATTGAAAACCTCAAAAGCTCTCCACTGGCAGTGCTGGAAGTAATAGAGGAATGTGGTGGTGTGGCAGGATACAAGATCAACATACAGAAATCAATTGTATTCCTATATACATCAGATAAGATCACAGAAACAGAGATCCAGAAAGTAGTACCCTTCGCATTAACCAAGAATGAATTGAGATATCTAGGGATATACTTAATCAAAAAAACAAAAGATCTCTATGAAGAAAATTACTTTACATTATTATATGAAACCAAAACTGACCTTCACAAATTTAAGAATATCCCATGCTTGTGGATAGGAAGATTCCATATTGTAAAGATGGCAATCCTACCCAAGGAATTATATAAGTTCAATGGAATCCCAATACAAACACCAGCATCTATTTTCAAAGAAATGGAAAAACTGACCACCAACTTCATATGGAGAGGGAAGAAACCCAGAATTAGCAAAGAAGTCCTCAAGAAGAATAAAGTCAGAGAGCTTGCATTACCTGACTGGAATACCTATTGCATAGCTACAGTTGTCAAAACAGCATGGTACTGGTATATTGACAGATACTTGGACCAATGGAAAAGAACAGAAAACCCAGAAAAAAGATCAGCAGCATACTGGCAACTGATCTTCAATAAGGGCCCAAAAAGCATCAAATGGGAAGTGGACACCCTCTTTAATAAATGATGCCGAAAAAACTGAATAACTACATGCAGAAAAATGAAACAAGACCCTTACCTCACTCCTTAAAGAAGAACAAATCCAAGGTGGACCACCAACCTCGAGGTAAAATCCAAAACTGTTAGGATCATCAAAGAGAAAACTGAGACCTTGGCACAACAGTACCTAGACTACCAGAAATAGTGAATGATACACACACAAACACATGAGAAAATATTCCCAATCATTAGCCATCTGGAAAATGCAAATTAAAACAACTATGAGATACCACCTAACACCCTCAAAGATAGCCCAATTCAATAAATCAGAAAGCAACAAATGTTGGAGTGGGTGTGTGAGAGATGGGACCTCTCATTCACTGCTGGTTGTCTTGTAGATACATATAGCCACTGTGGAAAACGATTTGGCAAAACCTAAAGCAAATGCAAATCAAGTTACCTGATGACCCAGCATATACCCAGAAGAAGTAAGAAACAGACTACAGCCAGACACCTGCACTCCAATGTTCACAGTGGCACAGGTCACAATAGCAAAGAATTGAAAAAAACCTAAATTGTCATCAATAGACAAAAGGATTTAAAGAGTCTGGTATTTACACCCAATAGAGCATTACACATCCTTAAAAAGCAGCAATGAAACACATCATCTCATAGAAAGAGTTGGAGGGGATTGTGCGGAATGAGGTTAGCCAAGCAGAAAAGGCCAAGAACAACATGAGTGGAGAAACTGAGGAAAATGCAAACCGTACAAGTATAGAGGAAAATAAATATATCGCATAGATTCTGAGCTAAGGACAGTATTGTCCCCCTCCTTTGGCAGAGATCAGATCAAACCCAAGAGTGCACATGGCATCAAAAATAAAAAGAAGGCGGAAAAATAGGTGCAGAAAACACCCGGGCTGAAAGAAATCTTTTCCTCCTCCCTCATGCTTTTAGGACCCAGAGGGAAGAGGGAAAAAATATGGTATTGAGGGAGTAGTGCATTAATCCACCCATGAGGAGGGCCTTGTTTATGTCTCCACAGGAAAGGGAGAGAGAAAGAGAGAGGAGACCTCATTCTGGTGCACCCCACCTTGAGGGTAATGTACCTGAACAGAGCAGCCCATTAACAGAGAGTACTGCAAGCTTGTCCCCAGCTTGAGTTATGATATCCCCGCCCCTTCCTGAGATGACAGCAATACAGAGGACAGTACTGAAGATACAGTCCAGGGAGAATAGCCGGTCTGTCCAGTGCCCATGGGAACAAAGTAAGAGGGAAAGAGAGAAAGAAAGTAGACTCATGCTGGTGCACCAAAGCCTAAGGGTGACATTCCAGCTCAGAGCAGCTAGTTCACAGAGAGGACTGCAGAGCTGGGTCCAGCCTGAGACATGGCATCAACTCCCTAGATCACAGCGCTGTAGAGAATAGCACTGAAGATAAAGAGCAGGGAGTGAGGCCAGTCGGACCACCCCACATGGGTGCAAACCAAGAGGGGAGTACACAGATCAGCAATGGGAACAAAGCCATGAACTTCCTGAGGAATCCTGAGAATGGACTTCTGACTTGGGGGTCAGTACTTGGTACCTCATCTGAACTGGCTGGGGGATATACAAAAAAGTTAGCAGTTAAACCTGGAACTATTTAGTTTGGGAGATGTTGGGGTTTTGTTTTGTTTTGTTGGTTTTGGGTGTTTTTGATGTCTATCTATATAAGATAGACAGGAAAAGCAATTCAAGGAGATAGCAACAGATTGATGGTTAGGGGTTCAGGGAGGCATGGGAGAGGAGGAAATGGGGGAAGGGGACCAATGAACCAATACGTCCAACATGGGGGACTAGCAAGGAATACTAATGGTGAGGAGGGTGTAGGATCCCTGGTGATGTTTGATCAATTGAGATGTACCTGAGAGAAATTACTGAGAGGGTGAATATGATAGTGGGGCAGGAAGAAAGAAAAAAGAAATACAGGAAACAATAAGGAAGTAAAAATTATATATATAAGTATAAATATAGATATGTATATATGTAAATATATAACTATAGGTGTATTTATCAATGTGTGTATATATGTAAATACAATAAGAAAGCAGATGGACTCTGGATTCTACTTAAATCCTACCTCAGTACAAGATTTAATAATGTGGCACTGTATGCTGCTCACCCTCCTGACACAATCAGCATGATCACTAAAGACAAATGGATGTACAACCCAATGTGGTGAAGGGAGCTGATGGTGCTGGCTATTAAAAGATATAGTATCTGGGGTCTTAAAGGCTTGAATTTACACAAGTGACCATCTAACAGGGAATCAACAAAGCCCACATGGAAGAAGCATACCAGCCTATGAGATGAGGTATCAACGGGAATAGGTATCTAAGTTCATAAACAAGTAATCAAATTGACGTGAAGAAGCATGGACAAAGTGGACACCAAAAACACACCTGTAAGATAATTGGACAATCCCTCACAGAAGGGCCACAGGGAAGGGATAATATATCCTGGGTGCACTAGAGCACTGATAAAGGATGTAACTATCCTCTAGTTCTTTAAAATTTCCTCCTCCCATTATTATGGCCTTAGTTTGACCTCACTAACCTTGCTAGACCTGTGTATGTACACTGATACAATTAAGCTCTTTTGATCCATGAAATCCAAGATAGATAAACTGGTCAGAAACAGTAATGGAAGTAATGATTCCCTGAGGGTGCAAGAAGAGAGAGGGAGGAGAGTAGAGAAAGGGGAACTGACAGCAATGATGAGTGTATAACCCAGTCAAGGGGAACAAACATCAGAACTTTAGGTGAATGGATACATTGTATAAGGTAAGTTATGGCAAAAATAATATATAATATATTAAAAGATTCATGTGGTAGGAGTGAGGAGAGGGAGGGGATAAAGGGAAGCTGATATCAAGGAATTCAAAAAGAAAGAAAATACATTGAAAATGATGATAGCAGTAACTGTACAACTATGCTTGATCTAATGGAACTATGGAATGTAACAATATCTGTAATAACTCCTAATAAAATGCTAAAAAAAGAGAAAGA
>NW_022103958.1:26719266-26733664 GCF_000313985.2 Echinops telfairi
TGAGTATATTATTAGGAGAAGAAAGTTTACAGGTTTAGTATTAAGGTAGCAGATGAACATTGGGCCTCTACTCAAGTACTCCCTCAATGCAACCACACTGTGTTCTAATAACCTGGCATTCCATGATGCTTACCTTCCTGACAAGATCATTGAAGACAAAATAGGTACATAAGCAAATGTGGTGAAGAAAGCTGATGGATCTCGGCTATCAAAAGATATAGTATCTGGGGTCTTAAAAGCTAGAAGACAAACAAGCAGCCATCTAGCTGAGAAGCAACCAAGCTCACATGGAAGAAGCACACCTCCCTGTGTGATCATGAGGTGTCCATGGGCTCAGGTATCAGGCATCAAAAACCCAAAACAATCATATTCATGCAAATGAGGGGGAGGGCAGAGTGGAGACCCAAAATCCATCTGTAGACAATTGGACATCTCCTTTCAGAAGGGTTTCCAGGAAGAGACAAGCCAGTCCGGGTGCGGTATAGCACCAACAAAACATACAAATTTTCTCCAGTTCTTTCATGCTTCCTCCCCCCTACTATCATGACTCCAATTCTACCTAACAAATCTGGTACAGATAAGAGTTTGCAACACAGGGAATCTAGGACAGAAAAACCTTTCAGGACCAATAATGAGAGTAGCAGTACCACGAGGGTAGGGGAAAGGAGGGGCCAAAGAGGGAACCAGTCACAATGATCAACGCCCACCCCAGGGGGATGAACACCAGAAAAGTGGGTGAAGGGAGACAGATGTCAGTGTAAGATATGAAAATAATAATAATTTATAAATTATCAATGGTTAATGAGGGAGGGAGGCTGGGGGGCAGGGAAGGAGGGGGAAAAAATGAGGAGCTAATACCAAGGCCTCAAGTAGAAAGAAAATGTTTTGAAAACAATGATGGTAACATATATACAAATGTGCTTGACACAATGGATGGATATATGGATTGTTATAAGAGCTGTTAGAGCCCCAATAAAATGATTAAATAAAAAATAAAATCTAGAAAACATTATGACGCCATTCTAATCTGTTACATGGAGTCACTCAGTTGACAATGGCTAATAGGACCTACCAACAGCAATCGATAATCAATTGTGTATACTATGCTGCAAGAGTCACAATTGATTTGGGGCATCAAGGAAGACTCATAGAAATAAGGTAGCAAGGTCATTGCAAGAGCGATAATCACACTTCTAATTTAAAGAAAGGTAATCACCTAAGGAAACATTTATGCACTGAAGTTCAGTGCAATCCAGAATTACAATAAAACTAAAATAAAATGATTAAACATTGAAAAAGTGAAACAATATTGTTCATGTACATTTATTTATCTTTCTGAATGTAATGTCAAACTTGAGCTTTCTATTAACTTAGTGAGTATTCTAATCAAAGATCTTTTTAAATCATGGATGAAAAATTAGTTCCGATCTATCAAGACATTCAAACATCTGAGGGCAGTATCTTTTGGTCCTCCTGGCAGCTCACAAAAGACTGGCTGACATTGTGTAGACTTTCTTCCCACAGTCTATCTTAGTGGGCCGGAGCCCCAGTCAATTGCTGATTGTTTTCTTGAGGGCCATTTTATCCTGTGACTTTGTTTATTGTCTAGCATGGTATACCAGGATGGGCAAAATACATTGGTAAGCAAAGTAGAGTATAGACTTTAATAGCTAAGAGTAGACTGCATGACCTCTGGGGTCATTCTCATCTTGAAATGTATGTGCATCTGTGATTTGTCTTTGAACTTAAATGGTCTCTGTTAATGTAACTGCTGAAAACCTTATTTATTTTGAGCCAGTTTTCTAGAAGTTTGGCCCAACCTTCTATTTCTTACTCCTGTTCCCTACCATTAAGACTGTTTGTTTTCTTTTCTTCTCATCTCCTTATATACATCTGAGATATCTTTTTGTGTTTTTCACTTCTAAAAAATATCCGAGGCATTCACCTTCTGTCTATATCCCTTCTAAACCATATTCTTTTATATGTATGTGTGAGAATGAGTGAGAGCATTACACATTTTTATTGAAAACAGAAAATAGAAGCAACTTCCAATGACCAAAACATGCTAAATAAAATTTTTTTACAAATATAAGGATCATGGAATGCTAAATCAGAAGATAAATACCTTTGAATCGAATGTAATGTGTAGGCCATATGTTTCTGTACAGTTATAATAATGTGCTTCAAAAATATTTTATACCACTTATTGAGTGCATACCGGAGGTAATACATATGCTATACAACCTTCTCTACTTCTTCCCATCACTAATGCTTTAAAATAAATTAAAAACTAAAAGCAAACTAACCTGTTGCCTTGGAATCAAGTCAGAGTTATAATGACTGTGTGTGTTAAACAATAGACTGCTTTCATGAACTTTGCAAAGCAGATCAGTAAAATTTTCTACCAAGGAACCTTGAGTGGGGCTGAGTCTTAACGTCTTGCACTACCAAGTAACTTTCCCCAAAACTATTATAGACATATAAGAGATTCAGCTACAAATAGCCTTTGCTGCGGAAGCTGGGTTAAGGCTTAGAAACCAAAATGCCACAACTAACCTCCTCATAACTAAGAATATGCTCCAAACTAAGAGTGCTGGGGGTAATCTCTCTCTGGGTGAGTCAACTTGGCTAAGAGCTGTGTTTAGTTTGCTTTTAAATGTAAGGTATCAATTTAATATGTAAATATGGAAGTACATGAATAAAATCAGTACAGATATATATAACTCTTTTGTGCAAAGAAAAAGAAAAAACAGACTCACTGCCAGCAAGTCAATTAAAACACATGGTGACCCTGGAGGAGAGGATAGAACTGCCACTGATTCTCCGACGCTGTGACTCTTTTTTTTTTTAACTAATTGGGAGTTAATACATATATAACTTCATAGTTTAATCACATCAAGCAGCATTGTACAATTACTATCCCAATCAGTTCCCAAACGTTTCCTTCCTGAACTCCTTGACATAGTCTCTCTTTTATCACCCTCTACTATACCTCGCCACCACGAAGCCTTATTCCCTATAGGGTCATCAGTCCCGGATTTCATATACCAAAAATAGAAAAACATGTAACACAACTTCAAGAGGGTGACTTCCAATGATATAACACCTCTTAAATAAACTCTAATATGAACAAAATAAAACAAAAACATAGAAAACGTTGAAACCCAGAAACCCACGTCAAGTCCAACCTGCATCAG
Source organism: Echinops telfairi (assembly GCF_000313985.2). NCBI lineage: Eukaryota > Metazoa > Chordata > Mammalia > Afrosoricida > Tenrecidae > Echinops > Echinops telfairi. Next base: position 26,722,464 of record NW_022103958.1, read on the forward strand.
AGGGAGAATGACTAAGTTTTAACTCTGCTCCTGTCAGGTTTATATTTTTGATCTTCTATGTTTATCTTTCCAATGGATTCTGTTTAGTAAGAGCTTTCCTCCCCTCCTTCAATTAGGAATAGAGGGAGATCACCAGAGGCATATAATTTCCTATGTACAGTAGAACCCCGGACTTCAACGCTAATCCGCTCTAGAAGGAGCATCAAGATGCGATGCAGTCGAGTTCCAAATCAATTCTTCCCATAAGAAATAACTGCAAACAGATAAGTCCATTCTCGACCACCACGTTTTTACCCCAACCTTGCCTTTTTACACAGAAATTTCAAAGTAAATAACTTCAGAGTTAAATACTATAATTTAAATAAGAAATACAACATTTATAAAGTTTTTTCACAATGACAGCATGGCCCGTACCTTGAGATGGAGGAGGATCTCGATCTGTGGACACGGATGTGGAGAGGAGGATGGAGAGAGAGTCCTTGTTTGGAAGGGGAAGCCCCTTTCATAAAATCAACTGGTAGCTGCTTTTAAGGAGTTTTTTCCCTTCTTTGCCTCTTTTCATTAGGACCTGGATATCTTTCTCTATTTAGAAAAAAAAAAAATCTGTCTAATGTGATCTGCTGTTGGCATTTCCTTAACTGTTTCTTTGATTTTTGCAGAAGCAGACTCCTTGATTCCCTCCTTTCCAGATGGCTCCTCAGCCAACATCGTCTGCGGCTCCTCTTGAAGTTCCTGGAGTTCCTCTGTTAGTCCCTTGCTGTGCTCTTCAATCGGCTCCTCATTGTCATCAGCACTGACCTCCAAGCCCATGGACTTGGCCACAGAAACGATTTCCTCGCCATCTGGGTCAGGCAGAGAAAGGGGCTCGGCTTCAGGGTCAGCTTCAAGCTGACTAGGAGCATCAAAAACTTCAAAATCCCTAAGAGCAACCCCATCAGACCAAAGGTTTCTCCAAGCTGCTCTTTGAAACATCTGCCCATGCTTTGTTAAATAACTAACAACTCAAAATACGGAAATGTTCCTTCCAGAATTCAGCCAAGGTGAGGCTAGCTTCACTGGTCACTTCAAAACACCTGTGGAACAGTGCCTATGTTTACAATTTCTTAAAAACTGCACGTTGTTTCAGTAAAAAGTGCACGTTAGATGTGATGTGAAAATCGAATGCTAAAGCTTGGGTAACAAAGCACATTTTTAGAGAGTGGGTTTGTGAAGTTTTTGCCCCCAGTCCATGGGCTGTATTAGTGAGGTGGTACTGGGTGGCAACAATTTTATTTTTAGCCAGCTAAATTTGTCTGCTAACCCATATTCCTTTGGTTTGGGGGACGGGCAGGGTCATTGTCTAAAAGGAGAACTGCTTTGGGTGGCAAATTGTTTTCCTCAAGGTATTTTTTCACACTGGGGGCAAAAACATCACAAACCCATTCCCCCAAAATGTGCCTTGTTACCCAAGGTTTAGCTTTTGATTTTCACATTACATTTAACTGGCCTTTTTTTTTTTTTAGCAATAACAACAAGCCTTTATTGAAAATTACTGAAACAACGTGCAGTTTTTTTAAAGGTTCTTTTTATTGCAATTGAATTAACTTAGAATTTTACAGGGGACCAAAACATACTTTTCTTTTTTATGTCTGGCATTCTGTGATGTTCATCTTGCCAACACGATTGCTGAAGACAAAATTGGTGCATAAGCAAATGTGGTGAAGAAAGCTGATGGTGCCCGGTTAACTTGCTCTTAACAACGCTGTTTCTTAAAAACTCTAGGATTTTCAGAGTGGCAGACCAACAGAGGCTTTATTTTTAAATCACCACTAGCATTTCCACACAACAGTAAAGTGAGCCTGTCTTTTATTGGTTTATGACCTAGCAATTTCTTTTCCTCTTTTGTAATATAGGTCCTCGTTGGGATTTTCGTCCAAAAGAGTCCTGTATCATCATGATTAAAGATTTGATTTGGCATAAAGCCATTTTCTGCAGCATTTTCATCAGTACTTCCTGCCTCCCCATTGCCATTCAACACTATGAACGCCACTTCTCTTCTTAAACCTGTCTGTTGAGCCAGAAACTCACGTTTGGGACACGACTTCATCCAGGTTAGTTTTTCACAAGCTCAGCAGGCAAAGTTCTAGCCTTAGCACAAATAATAATCTCCGAAATACTATCACCAGCAACTTGTTTCTCATTTATCCAAACTAATGGAAATTTTTCTACTTCATCTATTATAGGCCTCTGTGTTTTTAAAAATCATTTTATTGAGGGCTCATACAGCTCTATTTCCCCATCATCATATATAAATATATTTACATATGCACATGACTGTGTTTAGACTTCTATACATGCCCATTTGCCTCCTAGTTCTTTTCTCTATTTCCTTTTGCTTTCCTCTTGTTCCATTAACATATTCAGCCTTGATTTGGGTTTCAGTAATTCCTCTCGGTTACATTGCCCTTGATCAATCCCTTCTAGGCCTCCTGCACTGTCCTCACCATCGATTTTGGATCACTTGTTGTTCCCTTGTCCCTGGTTTTGTTAACACCCACTTCCACTCCCCCACCTCCCCCTCTCCCATGTTCTCCTGTCACCATCGGTCCTGTTGCTTTCTCTTCCAGCTTGTTTATCCTGCCTACCTTATCTAGATAGACCTGCAGAGATAATAATATGCACAGAAAACAAGACAGAGCAAAACAAAGCAACAAAAGGACGACCACAGAACAACCAAAAAATAAGAAAAGCATGTAAATAGTTCAAGGTCTGTTGGTTGCCCTTTAGGTGTGCTTTCCTATTGAGTCTGGTAGGGTGCCACGCCCTGGCCCCAAAGTCTACTTTAGGTATTCCCTGGGGACTTCATTGCTATGTTCCCCTTGCTGTTCTCTTACACACCCTTAGCGTTTTGCCTGTGTGGTGGGGTCAGATTGGGCACAAATCCCACATGTGTCTCCAGTGTTGTCCCCTGTAGGGCTATGGGTCAGTAAGGGATGTCTTGTCTCATATTGGGGCAGGCCCTATGGTCCTCTCTGTGGATTAGCTGCTCTGAACAGGGATATTGTCCTCAAGGCTTGGTGGGCCAGGATGTGCTCCACTCTCTCTTCCTCTCCCTTCATTTGCTCCCGTGTGCTCTGATCAGACATGTCCCTCTCCCTGAGCTGCAGCTTCAGTGCTGGCCTCTGAAGTAAATTCTTCTGCAGGGAGTAGGGGGCAGGGGGTGTCATGTAGTTGGGATTGGTATAGGCCTCTGTTTTGTCTCCTTAGCCTCACTAGCACTTTTTATTGCCTCTTTATTTTTTAAAACTGTACTTATGGTGGATCTTGGCAAATTAAACTGGGACACTAAAGTGGTCACACGAATGCCTCCTTCGTAGTTTTCAATCATCTCTGTTCAGTTTAATTGCGGTTCTTACTGTTTTCTTTTTCTGCTTGTCTGCAATGGCTTTGTTTTTTAAGTCTAAAAACAGGATAAAAACTAAGAAAGTTTTAGCAAAACACTTGGAACACAGCCTCAAAAGGTTTAAACAATGCGTGCTAACACCACCAACTAACGCCAAGTGACCAAAGCAGGAAATGCTTTTCTTTACAAAAATCAAGTACATCGGGCCAGATTCAATGTTTTGTTGAAGCTCCGATGCAAAATGTTCTCTACGTTTCATGTCGAAATCCGATTGTGTCGAGTCCTGATGCGGTCAAGAACCGGGGTTTCACTGTAGTTCCTACAAATGTATCTTGGGCTCCCACTGTCTTTATAAAAGCGGAAAGCCCAGTCTTTCTCCTGCACAGAGGCTGGTGGTTTTGAACTTTGAACCTTGGGGATCAAAGCCCAATGGGTAACCAATACGCCACCAGGGCTCCTTTTTGTTGTTGTTGTTTTTGTTGGATGTACAGTGTAACGTTTTCTTTTTATGGAGTACTGCTGCTGAACTGGGATCCCTCAGGCATAGTGTTTATGCTTTGGGCTGCTAACCCAAAAGGCAGAAGTTCAATACCACCAGCTGCTCTGTAGGAGGAAGAGTTTTCAGAACTCTAGTAACGAGTTAGAGTCTCAGAAAGCCCCCTCCCAGGGAGAGTTATGAGCAGGCATGGAAGTAGTGAGTTTGAATTTCCCCCTCTATTTTCCTCCCACTCAACTGGTTATTTAACATTTCTTTGCCCCTACCCTATCTGTTCTACAGAATAACATAATTAAAATGGTTTACGAGTCTTATTAAAGTACTATTAACTATTAACAAATAGAACCAAATCTAACATTTGCAAATATTCAAAATTCCTTTTTAGATTAGTTGCTATCCATATTTTATTAGTGCATAAAACAAACACTAGCTTTTCAGCTTATGGAGGAGTGGCGTAGCCATAGGAGCTAGCCTGCCTGGCTCTGTGCTCTCTTGGCCAGCTTCTGTCCTCATCGCTGAGCTCTGCAATGGTTGAGTCGACTATTCTGTTACATTTGAGTGAGTCACACCGGATTGGCATAATATATGTCTATATTTCCTATCTGGCTAATTGTCATGGCTTTCCCTGCACAACACTTTTAAATACCTAGTAATTGGCAGAAATCCAGAAATAGTTCTTTTAACCATTCACACATAATGTCTTTCAGCCTGTTCTCTTGCACCAAGAACAAGTACTGTTTTAAAAGTGTCTGTTTAAAGGTGTGAAAAAAAACATGTTTGTGAGGGAAATAGCTATTCATTAGCTAGAGACAGACATTTCATTTCAATAATTATTGGAAGCAGAATAAAGAACTTTTTGTTTATACATTTTTAAAAATATAAAATATGACCATTCATATTGTTTGCTTTCTGACACCATTAAATCATCAGAAAAGCTTTCACTAGACAGGGAGGTTTCCACACTGACTGCTCCATTTTCTTAGAAAAAGAAAATGCACAATAGTGACTGCAGTAACATAGCATCAACTGACTGCACGATGGTAACATCACTCATGTCACCCATGAGTGCCCAGCCTGAATACAGAATGATGTGCCACTCTCATCAACCGTTTTTGTTAAGTCTATCACAATTTGGGAGAACAAATCAAACACACCCCCAAGAAGACATCTAAGGAGATAAGAAACCAAAGAGAGGTTATTTTTGGCAGTTGCTTCTCTGTGCAGAATTTTCTTTGGTGAGAACTTGAAGTAATTTACCTCAACCCAAATCTGTTTCTCGGGTTGGCAGGAAGTTAACAGGAAAATGGTAGAGGGAAAAGAGTGTAAACATACATTCAGTGTTTACAACATACATTCTTTAATTGTTCATCTAACTTTGTAACAAATATTAGATTATAGGTAAAAGGTATAAAATTGCAGACATATTAAAAAATGAACATAGGGAATTCTAGACTGGCATCAAATATTATTTGAAATGATTTTGTCTAGCAGCATGGGCTTGAAATAAAATAATTGGCAATTATGACCCCGTTGGAATAACCCAAATATGTAGTCAAGGGATGGTACCTTCCTCCATAAGTAATGTGACATGCCTTTTCTCATTTATCCTTACAGGGGAAATGATTTTTTCTGAATAAATTACCTGAAAAAGTAGATATGGATATGGATAGAGCTTGTTCCTGTTTTTGTAGTCACTGCGCCGCATGTGTAACAAAACATTGTTCCACATTACTGATGTTTCCCTCACTTCTCCTGGACACTGTGTCTTTATACATCCTTGGGCTATAATAGAAATGTAATCATAAGCTTTTATTCACACAAAATAGGAAAGTTGATAACTGTTCAATAGTCTTCTTCTTTCCCTCCCTGCTGTGGAAGTGAGTCAGCCATAGAGGGACCCTACAAGACAAATTAGAATTGCCCCGTGTGTTTCCCAAACTGCAGCCCTTCGTGGGCACAGGAGCCCTCACCTCTCTGCGCTGGAGCAGGACCAACTGTGCCCCCTGGGGCTCCAGCAGGAGAGACTGGTGCATTTCAAAGCAATCAGAATTGCAGAGTGGATGAAGGATAGAAAAGAATGGCAAAAGAATGAACATTGTTTAAGGAATTAATGTACATGAGGGTTCAGTATATAATTCTATTTTATTTATGTACATTTTAATTATTTTTTTCATTAAAAAAATATATATGTGGGGTATCTAGTCAGGTAATCTTTGCAATTCAATGTTTCTTAGTGGCTGGCTCTGTGATCCTGGATAAGTTCGACCATTGTGAGCCTCAGGCATTCATCTGAAAAATTAAGAAAATATTCCCTCATAAAAGGTTTGTAAAGGAAAAAATCAATAGTATATGCAACACTTGGTGCATCTATCTGAGACATGATTCACTTGTGGATATCTTTGTGTGAATATAAAACATGCTTCTCATTCTCAAAACAATTTCTTGCCATCTATCAGAAAAATGTAATGAATGCACAAATTTACATTGGCTTCATGATGAACTCTCCCATTAGTATTGCATGTACGTATCCTGCAAAACCACAGGTAGCACACTAGATATCTGGCATAGCATAGTGCCAAGTCAAATACTGTTGTAATAATTCTTAGTCACAAAAGCTATACAACAATGGTAGGAGACCATGGGATAGGGGATTGAAGATCAGCAAGATACACTATACTACCTATTCCCAATCCAATCTAATCAAACATCTGCTTTTTATGACCAAAAGTATACTTTTTAGATTTACTTTGTCTGACGAGAAATAAACGTAATATATTGCATCTCTCTTCACCTCTGCAAATTTCAGGTCTGCAGTGAGGAATCTGTGAGGTTGTCCAACATTCAAGGCACAGCTTCTTCCAAGGAAGGGGACAGGTCACTTCAGCCGCTTGCCACAGCTTCCACTAGTTTGAGCTCTCCTCTTCTTTTTTGCATTATGTTTGCTTTTGTAAACTATTTGATAGAGTTTTTATTTAGAGAACTGGCATAAATTCTAAATAAATAAACCCATAAGTACAACTTATATTTGAAATTGAAAAAAAAATGGAGCAAAGCTTTATATTTTCTGGAATTACTAATATTCTGAAATATTAATGAGGTAGGAAACAGAACAATCTCTTCTGCCTTTCACCCAGAGTTAGACTCCCTGTATATTTGGAAGCTGACATTCATAAATAGATCCTTTAAATAATGTGAAATAAATTATATTCTGCTTGACACTGTCATATATCTACTTTGTAACTGCTATAACTCATGGTACAATTTAAAACGAAACTCAAAAATGTAGAGATGATATTTTTAAAATGAAGCACTTTTTATGAACCCTAAAGTTTTTAATGATTAAATCTCAGGCAATTTTGGATGAATTCAATTATCTGCATGTCAATAAAAGTATCTTTTTATTATTATTGGATTATATAATTTAAGATGCCATACAGAAATTAGTAGATTAATATAATTTATTAATTTTGACATATTAATAACAAGTTTTAAGGTGATCAATTTTAAGTGTTACTATAAAATTTCTTTATAGTCTGTACTTACTGCATCTCAATATTATTAATCAGGTAGTTCTTAATGCCACCATTAAAGGCTAAGCATTATAATTTTATGTTCAGAAATAAACCAGACATGCATTTTTATCAGAGAGATAAAATTCAGGCATAGAACATTATATAATTTTATTATACATGCAAAATATTTTAAACTTAAGTGAAGTAAGGAAAAATAAAACTACAGTTTGCTAAGCAATTTCTTTGTTCCTATCAATGACACACATTTCCTTTTTTCATCCATAATTGCTCTAGAAGGCACAACTTCTTATTATGTCTGATTCACAGGTGAGGAAAGAGGCACACACACACACACACACACACACACACACACACACACACACAGAAACAGATATGACTGCCCAGTTCACGTGGGTAATAAAAAAAAAGCCCAGATTTAAATCCAAAAGTCTTTTCAAACTAAATAAATGCTCTTAAGGAAGAATGACAGGTCTCCTCCTGGTTGATGCACCATTAACTCAAAGATGATAGTCATTTATGTGGCTCTCTTGTCGCTGTCACCAGCCATCTAGCCCCAAACTCATGGTAACTCCGGGCACAACAGGGCCTCACACATAAAGCATGACATCCTTGCCATCTGCATGCCTGGGCATGAGAACCATACATTTTCACTAGCTGATTTTCAGCAATAAATCCCCAGGACTTTATTTCTAATGTGTTGTATCCAGAAAGCTCTACTGCAAACTTGTACTAAGATCATAATCATATGAATGCCTCTTCTGACCTAATGACTGCCCTTTAGGAAGGCTTCAACACTTGTAAAATCTAAAGAATTCTACACATGTTCTGAGATTCTGCTAGGTACTCCGACCTCTTCTACCATCTCTTGTTGATTGTCCCTCAGTCCTTGCTGCCTCCGGAGACCTCCTGTGGGCAACGGTGGACTGCTCCCTGGGCTTTCAAAGCTGTGACCTTTCAGTAGCTGACCATCAGGGACTGGCCTGTCTTCTTAGGAGCCTCTAGATTTGTTTGAATTGCTAATCTCTTAGCTAGTAATCTAACATTTAACCCTTTTGACAGAGACTCCACACCCACAACAAGGGGCGTACAACGAGGGGCCTGGCCAACAAAAGCAGAGCAGCAGGTGCAATTCTCGGAAGCCAGGTGCAATTCTCGGAAGCTTCAAAAGTGAGGGAGTGAAGCTTCTTTGGTGGCAGAGTTTTTCCAGTTGGGCTGCAATCCTCAAGGTCAGCAATTAGAAACCAGCAGCTCTGCCAAAGAAAGACGGGCTTTCTCCTCCTACCAGCAGTTACAACCTGAGAAACTCAGAGGGAGTGGAACTAGGAGGAGCAGCGCTGAGCAGGAGTTACCAGGAGTCAGTAGTGACCCAATGGCAGGAAGTTTGCTTTTCAGAGTGATGTGCAGTAAGAGGCAATCCAAAGGGAATCAAGGTTGATATCGTTTAACATCCTTCAATCAATGAATCCACTGATCATTCAGTACAGACATGCTGCCATGTATGGGCAGCAGTTTAAATATAAATTGCCAAGTATTATAAAAGAGCTTCCTCTCCTGAACTTTTTGCAGATGTCGATCTTTAATAAGTTACTTTTAACACCAGAGTCTACCTCATTCATTGTCTGATTCTGGGAAACCCAGCTTGGGGCATCAAATGTATATAGACAAGTACATATATGCATTTGGACAATTGTTATTATATAATTATAACTTTATATAACATATAAACGCATTTCTTCCAAGTTTCTATTTAATCTTCAAACTTTTTTTTAATATTTACTGGTTATAACATGCAATTTCAACATTATTGTGCACTGTGATTCTCTTTAATAATTGATTTTGTGTTTTAATAAAATTCTCAATGCTTTGCATTTTACGAGTTCTGTGGATCATAATATGAATATATTACTGGGGTTATCCTAATACGTCAAAGTATTTAAATGATATAGATATTGTTGCATGTTACTTCTTTGGATTTTGAAGTATTTATATCCATTTACACTGCCAAGAGTGTTTTAACTTGGTTTCAATTTGTGATGCCTGCGAGTTGTAGCACAAAGATAATTTTCAGTGAATTTGTTAGTAACAAAATGTTGCCTGGGGGCTGTTGTCATATGCATTTCATTGATCACTTAGCAATGGTACCCATTTACTCTTTTGTGTTAATTGCCTCTTAACAATATGTAACTATTTACAATTCAGTACCAAATGAAGGCAGATAGGCATTTCCTCTGTTTGGTGGTCTTCAATTACTTTCAAGTGTATAAGGATCAAAAAGAGAGCTTGTTTGGCATTTCCATTTGCCAAGATGCTACATCCATTAAGATAAATGACAATTCATGACATGATAATGTGATCTATGACTGATGACTGAGAAAGCTGGAGAACAAAACTCTCTTGAGCATTTCTTAGGATTTCTTGTTGCCAGATGCTCTTTTGCAAAAGCTGCTTTATTGACCGTGCATAAATGACTAAAGGGCAAAATTAACACGAAAGAAAAATTATGAAAGAGCACCAAAGCCAAGGAATGGAACAGGTTATATAGCCCTTGAAACCACACTGAAAAGCAAAGCCAAGAAAAGACTCATGCTCCTGGAAGCCATAACGCAGGGAGCATGACATGACTTTCAAAGCATAATTGATTGCACTGTCTTCAGGAAGATATTAGTCAAGCAATAAACAAAATACGTAAGAAAATAGGAAAATAATTACAGAAAAAGCTTCTGGAAAGAGAATGGCAAAGAAATTTCAAAAATGAAAATCCACATTAACAGCCCCAAACAATTCACAATGTGATCAAGGTCAAACATGCTCACTTTCAACAAGTTTACTAATTTGCATACCAACTATCTCTCCTATAGCACTCTCTACTCTCTGGTTTAATAACCCCTTGTAATGACCACACAGAACGCCCAGCCCGTGCTCAGACATATGGGGTTTATTGGTAAAGGAACAGGTTAGAATTGAGAATCAGAAACTCAGAATATAGCACAGTTCTTTGATAAGGATAGCTTACTCAGCCCACCCGGGCTCACAGGCGTGCCCAGGCCCAATGGCCCCTTGGCCTCTGATATGCTCTGCGAATGTCACAAAGGTGTCTTAGCTCTGCTGTTAGTGCCCATTCTGCCAGGAGACTTCAATCTAAAAGTTTTCAACTCTAGTTCCTTTGTCTGGAAACTTACTTTCTCAAGTCAGTATTTCATTTTCAGACCTGCTAAAACTGCAAGGCCAGGGGAAAAAAATCTTCCTAATAAATTGAAATTATATGTAGATATACATAAGATTATGGTATATAAGACTTTAATTAGATTGTTGAGAAATTGTCAAATAATTGAAAACCAGTTAGAAGAAGCATGAGGCCTGCCACAATATTTATTTTATTAATAAATCATTTTGTTGGTGACTCTTACAGCTCTTATAACAATCCAGACATCAATTGTATCAAGCATGTTTGTACATATGTTGCCATCATCATTTTCAAAACATTTTCTTTCTTCTTGAGCCCTTGGTATCAGGTCCTCTTTATTAAATCATTTTATTAGGGGCTCTTACAACTCTTATCACAATCCATATATACATTGATTGTGTCAAGCACATTTGTATATTTTTGCCATCATCATTTTCAAAACATTGTATTTCTACTTGAGCCCTTGATATCACCTCCTCATTTTCCCCTCCCTCCTCCACTCTCCGTTCCTCGCCCTTGATAATTTATAAATTATTATTTGTTTCATGTCCTACACTGACCGATGTCTCCCTTCACCCACTTTTCTGTTGTCCATCCCCTTGTGAG
>NW_022103958.1:26734390-26772896 GCF_000313985.2 Echinops telfairi
TGCGTGCGTGCGTGCGTGTGTGTGTGTGTGTGTGTGTGTGTGTGTGTGTGTGAAAGACTCTTCAAAATTTAGACTCACAGAAAAAAACCCATAGGTGCTTATTTGGAAAGTGGGAAGAGCGCAGAATAGCTTCACATGTTCCCTTTGTCTCACAATATCCTATCTCATTTCCCTCCCAAAAGATACTGCTTCTCTTTCAAACACATTTCAAGTACTCGTCCTTCAAAAAGGCAGATATTCATCCTTTATACACGCTCCTATTTTTACTCAAAATATGTCTAATTTTGATGCTAGTTCTTGCCTATTTTATCTCTTCACATAGATCTTGTGTATTTTAATCTTTGTCTTTCTGAAACTCCTGTTCCATGTTGATGTGATCCCCCCAAACTACAATGGTCCTTTACATGTCTCACTCGTTTTTCCCCTTTGTCTTTCACTTTGGATAATTTCAGCTGAGTATCTTCAGTTTCACCAGTTCTTTCCCTTTCTATGTACATCTTGCTGAAAGCACGTCAGGAATCCCTGAATTCTCCTGTTGGCACTTCAGTTATAAGCCTGATTTTCTATCATTAATATTCCTGCCAAAATATAACTTGTGTCTCCACCTCACTGCAGGGCCTAGAGACCAGGAGGGTTTCCTGTTCATCCTTAAGAACAGAGGGATTTTATCTTATGTATGGCAGTGCTTGGGCACAACAAGTAAACTTGCAGCATAATGGCGACAACATACTTCTGCCTCAAGAAAGTGTAGGACCGGAGGTGGCAGGCATGCTATGTTTCCTCCTTATCAGCAGCTGATCTAAGCCTGGTATTCGTCAGTGTGTGGCCAGTCATAGGTGAGCCCCATTGCCCTTTCAGTAACAGGTGATTCAATAACCACCATGAGTGCTGGATTGGGAGTTCACCTCTTACCAGTTAAAGTTGATCTGTTTCTCCAAAACATTGTAAACTCTTTAGTGCAAGGTACTGTCTCATTCTTAATTTTATTCCTGAAACCGATCATATAGTCTGACATACAGACTCTGTTTATAAATTTAATTATAAATGCTGATTGGGTTAAGAATTTAAAGATGCACTAAGAAAGATATGGAGGGGAAAAAAACACTTTTTGATAGCTGGCACCATCTTCTGTATACTATTTCCTTCCCAATAAGAGTTCAAGAAAAGATAAGTGTAAAAAGGTATAAATGAAAATGTAATTGTAGAAAAAATGCCTAAGCAGGAGCCATATCTCAAACATAATATTCGTATGCATTATCATGAAATCTAGGAAAACTAGGATGGCTAGTGCCCAGAGACAACAAGTTAAATCAGGTCACATAACAAGAGACCACAGGGACATACTTCCATGCCTAGACCAAAAGATGCTGTATTCCTACCACAGCACAGCATGCCTGGGGTTAAATTCCTGTTCAAGCTCCTAGACAGTGAATGCCGCAATTCACTACATTTTCTTTGGATAGAAGAGGCAAGAAAACTCTAATCAAAGTGCTTATTCTTTGCTTGAAGGAAAATTAAAAAGATTAATTGCTGGAGTATTATTATCCTGAGCACACAAGAATGTGGTCTTAGTGAACAGGAACTAGTTCTTACGCCACTCACTGGGTGATGCTGAGTGAGGAGATTCTACACTCTGGACCTGTGTTTCCACTTTTAAAATGTGGGATTGGCCCAAAACCTCAGAATCACACTAAATCAATCTTCTAGTATTTCTGGAGTAAGATAACAGATTTTAGCTCTGTGATTTTTATACCACTGAGAGTGCCCCCAAAGCATAACAGTCATGGAAACCAATCGTTTCCTGCTGTAGAGCTAGCCTTTGACTTCTCTGTTGTCCACACCCTTCAAAATGATGGTTACAGCCGCTCAGGAGGGCGAAGGAAAAGATTTTACAGGAAATGTAGCTGTTTTTATAAAATTTTTAAATTAAAAAATTCTTTAAGTAAAATGGGGCAAATGTTGACTATTTTGGTTATGGTTTTATTATTTTCTGGAATTGTATGTTTGATATATTTCTAAATTTAAAAAGTATTCCAATGTAATTGCCACAATTTGACTTATAGTCACCTCAAAGAGTAATTTATCTAAAGGTATTTTTCCAATCATCCCTGATGTCTACACAGATGAAAAGTTCAGTCTTTGTAGACTGTAATGAGAAAATGTGTGATCACAGCAAAAACTGAACCATGCTTAGAAAATTGAATAAAATAGAAATACCCAACCTTAATGGAAGAAAAATATATTGCTAATATTAATATACTATGAAGTATATTTGAAAACCAGAAATACTGTCAAAGATCCCAACCCAATGTCATCAATTTGACAACCACTCATAGTGACCCTAAGACTTTGTGAATCTTTACTCATCTTTTCCAGCAGAGGAGTTTGTGAGTTTGAATCACTGACCTTGTATCTAGTATTCCAACATATACCAGACACCACCACCAAAGCTACTTATTCTCAAAGATAATGAGAGGCATACAAAGCTTAAAGGGATTATATCACAACCTTATATGGCCTCTAATAAAAGAGCTACAATATGTGTAAAGAAAACCCTGATAGTATAAAAAGGAGGAATAGACTCAAATTTAATTGAAGACTGCAATGTTCCTATTCTGTATGGTTAAAACATGTATAGGAAATAAATATTAGGAAAAATTAATATGGTTATTTTCAAGCAATTGGACCCAATTAAACAATATAGAAAACAGTATGCAAAAACAGTGGACTACAAATCTTCTTTACAAATGCATGCAGTATAGTCACCAAAACAAAATATACACTGGGCCATAAAAAAAAACCTCACTAAATTTAATAGGAGTAAAATCCTATAGAGTACATTATCCATTGGTAACTTAGAAAACAGTAACAGAAAAAAAGTAGCTTGTTATGTTTTAAAATATCATTGTGTGTTCAATATAAATATGTATTATAAAATATTTCAGTAAAATTTCAAAACTGTCTATGTACATCATAGAGCAGTTCCATATAAAGGTATATTTCCATTCTTCTCAGAGCTTCATATAATCATTTACATTAGGATATCCATCTCATTTAAAACTCTTCAATAAAAAATCTGTTTAACCTTGACTCATCCAATTTTCTTCAGCCTGATTAACCTTAGAATCCCTTTTGAAAATAACTTTAGATAGCATTCAAGGTATCTTTTCTTGGATATATTTTAGAAAATGCCAGGTGAGAGCTTCATAATATTTTTGCTTCATATTGTGACTTGAACTCTTGCAAATTGTCTATCCCATTTGATTCCATAGACCCTTTCAAAGAGTTTATAACTAATGACAGGAAAACTATGATTAGGTTTCGTTCTCTATTGGGATTTCAACTTGACCAATAAGGTTAAGAAACTATTAATAATCCGTGTTTAAAAATCTTAAATATATCTAAGGAAATATCTCCTTTTACCTGTAGTGCTTCTCTCAAACACAAGGTCTTTTATTTAAAGTTGAGAAGCGGTACCTTTGAGGGATCTGCTGAAAGTAAAGACTAGATATCTGGTCTATCTTTAAGGTAAGTTAGAAACCAAAAGCTATTATTTTTATCAAGACAAATTTGGTAACTCTAGTCACTCAACCATCGAGCCGTGCTGGTTGTAGTGGGTTACCAGATGGATGGCTAACTATAAAATCAGTTCAAACCCACCAGCTGCTCTGAGGAAGAAAAACAAGGCTTTCTGCTCCTCTTAGAGATTTACAGCAGCGGTTCTCAACCTGAGGGCCACAACCCCTTTGGGGGTCAAAAGACCCTTTCACAGGGGTCAGCCGATTCATAGCCGTAGTAAAATGACCGTGATGAAGTAGCAACGAAATAACGTTATGGTCGGGGGTCCCCACCACATGAGGAACTGTCTGAAAGGGCGCGGCAGGAGGAAGGTTGAGAACCACCGACTGGCAAAAAGACAGCCCTGAAGCCCACAGGGGCAGTCCTACGGCAGCACACATCCTTGTCCAAGCGTCGGAATGGACTCAGTGGCAGTGTGCTGAGGTCATCAATAAGCCTGATGTTCTTTTTAAAGACGAAAAGCACAAATTCTGCCGAATTTTAGGACCCACCAGTCTATTCATTTTAGTAATTTGCTTAGAAACGAGCTGAACACCTCCTGTGTGAGGAGTAGGGGGGGGGGGGGGGGTTTTTAGTTCTAGGACTCTTCAGGTTTATCCGCACTGCCATAGAGTCAGCTCTGACCCACAGTAACCCTGTATCAGGTTTCTGAGACAGTAAAGCTCGATGGCAGTCCCGTCACCTCATCTTAATCCCACGGAGCTGCTGGTGGCTTTGGACTGTCCACCTTAGCTTAACAGCTGAACATTTGGCCCACAGTGCTACCAAGACTCCTTCGTAATGCTAATGATACAGTCTGATTTTTATTTTCCAACAAATGTTAACAAGCCAGGAATAGTGACGGTCACACATAGTAAAAGGAAACAAAATACATATGAAATTCTTGATAGTGAGAAGCATTCAAATACAAGTGGGTTTAGAGGTCACATAGAAAGTTCACATTTGAAATAATAGAGGGCAGAAAGTAAAGGATTGGTAAAGTATTAAGAAATGTAGTTGCCCAATTCAGACGGTGGGAATATTAATCAACCCTTTGGAAATTTATATACTTCTTAATTAAGACTTAAAATTGCCATTTTATATGGAGGTAGTTCTCCATAGCTTTATTTTGTCTAAATATTAAAGAAAGGGGTGACCTCAAATGTTGGTAAACTTGAGCACAGGAAACCTGAGACTGTACAGATTGAAAATTTCAAGATTAATTAAGATTAAAAGTGAAAACATTTCAACAGTGATATTCTGTACCCTGCAAAAGCAATATTATAATAATTTGATGACAAATTATAGCTCTGTTTTTATATCAGATTTCACTGGAAAAAAAACATTAAATTCTTTGAGTCTTGTTTTTTACATTTTTAATGTAAATTTGCTTAAAATTTCCTTACCTGATCAAAGATGCTATTTGTGTACTATCTTCATCTCATTGCAAAATTTGTCTCCATAAATCTCATTATTTGTAGGGAATAACGTTAGAAAAAAAGAATGACCATGTTCTGATGATTTTAAACCAACTTAAAGGAGACTCATATGGTGACTATTTATGAATATGAATGAATAATGATGCTAATTAATTTTAGCTTGTTTAATTCTCCATATAGAGGAGACTTGGTGGCATAATGCTCTACGCGTTGGGTGGCTAACTGGAAGCTTGAAACTATCAGGTGATCCTCAGGAGAAAGAAGGCTTTCTACTCTTTCAGTCCAGAAATCCATGGAAGCAGTGCTACTCTGTCCTACAGGGATGCTGTGAGTTGAAATTGATTCTATATTCATTTTGCCCAAGATAAAAATTAACTCTAATAGACGTTCTTCCAGAGATAATTAAGGAAATAAGTTATTTCGATTGTATGTCAAAAGAGCGGATTAGAAGAACCCGTATCCTCCCCAGATATCAGTAAAATAATCACACTGCCAAAGAGTCCCTGGGTGCTCTATGGACTGTTAAGGCTGTAGGAAATTTCCGATTGCCTTCTCCATTCTTGTCAGCATTTTCTTTCCAAGGGAACAGCTTGAAATGGTGAGACAGTAACTCTTAGGGGAATTGCATACACGCTTCACAAAAATCTAAAATCTAATGTCACTTAGCTTCTCAGGTGTCCCGGGACTGTCCCAAACTGTTTGTCCTATCTGCTTGCTTCAATCAATACTCTATTATGTGCAGCAGCTTTGTAGCACTCAGCCATGAAATAGTATGGCTCTTTTTTTCATCCTGTACTTCATACTAGAAAACTAGAGACAATGAGTTTATTAAATGATAGCATATAAATCAATCTTGCTTTATATCAAATTTAATGTAAAAATATTTCCCTTATCAATAGTAGGCCACCTGGGGTCTCTTACTGGTTTAGTTGAATTTATTCAAGGAGCTTTTGGTATCATTAATTATAATTCTCAGATTTTTTAGGACTCCAAAAGAGCTCACAATTCAAAATTTTTATAAGGATCAGCTGCTTTGATTAGCTATAGATAGGTAGGTGAATTATTACAAAGTTCTCTTAGTAAGAAATTCATATACACACAAAAAAAACCTTGCCTTTGTGATAAATGCATCATTGGATTTTATATGATTCAGAAAGTTATGGAGACAGTTAACATTTTGACTATAAGGGAATAAATATCTAAAACATACTAAACCAAACTCATTACCATCAAGGTGATTCTGAATATGCGTTCCAAATTATTTTAAATAATAATGATACTATCATACTTAATTCAGAAAATACCTTCCTGCCCATTAAGATATGCCAATATTATTTTTAATATGGATTTATAATTAATCTCACTTTTAAAGTTTTTGATAGAGTTTATTATAAAAGACATGTAGAGCTGGGTTGATAATATGAGAATAAAATAAATGACATAAAGAATATGATCTAAAAACTCCTGAGCTAATGTGAACGAGAAGAAAGAGCAAATGGAAAAAATAAGAAAAGCATGACCAGCTGTGTGAACTTGGTCTAGAAGAGACGTGAGTTATGAAATGTCCACACTAATTAGGAAAGCTCCTATACTCGTTTTACAGACCTTGCATTCAAAGCTATCTTATTTTTTTGCATCACTGGTGAGTAAAGAAATCAATAAAAACATATCCTGAGGGTTAAGATAACAGTGGGATGGTAAATCTCTATTTCACGGCGCAACAGAAGAAAACATCAATACTACCCACAACCAAGGCATCCTTTTTGTTGCTGTTGTTTGTTCTAGTCTTGTAAAATCACTTTAAAAGAAAAACAAAACAACACCTTCCCCCCACCCTAACTTTTGCCACTCTTGTTGATCTTATGCTCAAAGTCCTTTTATTCAGCAGTCTTATTTAATAATTCCTTTCCTATTATATCCATGGTGACCCTTTAGAATAGGGTGGAGCTGCCACTGTGAGTTTCCAAGACTGCAACTGTCTCTGAGAGCAGAAAGCCTCATCCTCCTCATTGCTGAGCAGCCTGAGGTTCAAACTACTGAACTTGTGATTTGCAGTCCATAGCCATGAATCAGAATTGGCTCCGTGGAAGTGTTTGTTTATTTTTGTTTGTTTTCCTATTATAGCAAAAATCTCTCCAACAAATGAAGAACTTATGACCCAGAATTTCAGACAAGGTAGAACATGGAAGCCGAGTTTGAGGATCAGTAGCACATCTTTAACAACCCCCTGATAAGCCATGTCCTGATCTCTGTTTTTATATATATCCTACATTACTGTGGTAGACGATATTAAGGTGTAAAGAAGTAATACAAGCAAGCATATACTATAATTCTGTTTTATTTCAGTTTCCAGAAAACTGTGAAGTGGTTCATTGTGCTAACAAAAACATTAACAATGACTATATAGGTTTACCTTGCCTAATGGAAGAAACGTGAATTAAATCAAATACATCAATGGGAACAGATGATTGAAAAGTTCATTATCATTAATTAGAACAAAACCAGGACCAATGGCACCACACATATTTGTGCATATGAAAGTTCAAATTAAAACTGAAGAAAAAGTTCATGAGTTGATTTTATATTCTGAACCCTGATGACTGAAGGCCAGTGGAGTTGGGCGGTGACATTAAGGACAACAAACATGAAAGGAACATGTCATTAAAAAGAAGGCAAGAAAGAAAACACCAAAATGTACAACAACAAAGATTCTGACACTTGCTCTTGAATGCAGAGTAGCTAAAGTCAATAGAATAATGATGAAGTAAATGAAGTAGATGATGTCAAAATGCAGCTCAAGATATCAAACTAAAATATTGAAATGTGCAAAGACAGGGAGTTAGAACTCCAAAGGGAGAAACATGCGCAGCAAGCTCAAGATGAAAACATTGAAGAAAACTGTCAAGCCTGCATAAATCTTCCTTCGTTGACTATCTTCCATTAATTATTCAAAATGTAACAACATGGAACCCTGTGGCATTGTGGCATAATGGTTATGTGTTGCCTTGCTAACTGAAAGATGGCAGTTCGAAACCACCAGCCATTCTGTGGAAGAAAGATGAGGCTGTCTACCCCTTAAAGATTTAGTCTGAGAATCCCAATGGGGTAGTTCTACTCCATCCTATAGGGTTGCTATGAATTCGTTGATTCGATGGCAGTGAGTTGTAGGGTAGATTACATTTCCATATTATATCTCTAAGGATCCCTGAGTGACACAAACATTTTGTGCTTCATCACTAACCTAAAGTTTGCTGTTTGGGTCTACACAGTGGCACTGCAGAAGAAAGGCCAGAAATCTGATTTCATAAAAATTGCAGTGAAGGAAAGCCAAATGAAAGTTGAATATGAAAAAAAAAAAAGAAAGAAAGTTGAATATGATAGTGGGACAAAAGGAAAGTAAAAGTAAATAGAGGAAAGAACTAAGAGGCAAAGACACTTATAGAGGTCTAAATACATGTACATATGTAAATATATATTTTACATACTGATAGGAAAATAAATCTATGTACATATATTTATATGTTAAATATTAAGGTAGCAGACAAACATTGGGCCTCTACTCAAGTACTCCCTCAATGCAACAACACTTTGTTCTAATAACCCAACACTCTGTGATGCTCACCTTCCTGACACGATCAATGAAGACAAAATGGATGCATATTCAAATATGGCAAAGAAAGCTGATGGGGCTCGGCCATCAAAAGATAAAGGGTTAACGTTAAATGAGCAGCCATCTAGCTGAGAAGCACAAAGTGCACATGGAAGAAGCACACCAGCCTGTGTGATCACAAGATATCGATGGGATTGGGTATCAGGCATCAAAGACCCAGAGCAAAAAACCATATCAATATGAAAGAGTTGGAGGGTGAAGTTGAGACTCAAAACCCATCTGTAGATAATTTGGCATCTGTAGACAGAACGGTCACAAGGAAGAGATGAGCCAGTCAGGGTGCAGTATAGCACTGACAAAACATACAACTTTCCTCTAGTTCTTTAATGCTTCACTCCCCTGCCCCCACTATCATGACCCCAGTTCAACCTTACAAATACGGCTAGAGCAGCGCATGTACATGATACAGATAAGAGCTCACAACAGAGGGAATTCAGGACAGATAAACCCCTCAGGACCAATAATGAGAGTACTGATACCGGGAGGGGAAGGGGAAAGGGAACGTGGGGGAGGAGAGGGGGAACCAGACAAACAACTGAAAAGTGGGTAAAGGGAGATAGCAGTCGGTGTAAGACATGAAAATATACATATAAATTACCAAGGGTTCATAAGGGAGGGAAAGAGGTGGGATAGGCTGATACCAAGGGCTCAGTAGAAAGAAAATGTTTTAAAAAATGATGATGGCAACATATGTATGAATATGCTTGACACAATGAATGTATAGATTGTGATAAGAGCTTCAAGACCCCCAATAAAATGACTAAAAAAAATATGAGCACTAAAATAAAAATATTTAAATTAAAAACAAATTGCAGGGAGAAAGCAATTTCACACCGCTCTTCACGGGGTTGCCAGAGGTTGGAGTCAATGCAATGGCAACAGTGGGTTTAGGTTTCTCTTTGCATTTGGTGGCTATAATCCATTGGGTGTTCTCATTTGTAATGTTGCTACATGTATGACAAACGACATGATGGCAGTTATGTCAAGAACAACCACTGGGAATGTTAGAATGCAAAATTAGAGCATGTTGAGAGTCTTCTTGATTCCAAAGTATCACTTGATAAAGCAGCTTTATTGACTAGGCTTAAAATGTTTAAAGGCAAAATGAAATTGAAAGACTAATGGTTAATAGATTGGCATTTGCAAGGCTAGGAATAAAGCAGGCTGCATTTCACTTGAATCTACATGTTTAAAAGGCAGACTATAATTTTCCTGGTGGCTATAATGCAAATAACATAGAGCTGACTTTAAAATGTAATCAGCTGTACTGTTTACAGGAAAACATAAATCAAGAAACTAGCAAAACAATGGTGAGACTACCAAAAACAGAGAGAAAGGGATTTTTGCATAGCTTGATAAAGACCTGTTCTGAAATGTTAAAGAATCGTTCATTTAAAGTGTCCTATTATCTCCCCTAGTAGTAGTACCTGTTAAGTTAAATAACATACCCGAGCAAGAAGCGTCCACAGTTTGTCTAGCTCACACTGTAATTTTATTTTCTCATAGTTAAACCTGATTCTCTTACACTTAAAATGAAGGCACAGCAGAAGAAATAATCAGGGTAAGTAGGAAATCTTCACTTAGCCTCTATCTCCTGTGACTTTAGCTAAGAAAGTACCCTCAGCATCATTTGATTCCCCAGCAGAAGCTGACTCACCGTCCTCAGATATGTAGGATAAAACACACCTTGTCTACTTTTGCTACTACATAGGATTAGAGAACATCCACTAATGTGATTAAGTATCTTCTGACTCTGAACCTATCTAATCATAATTCTTTTTTGTCTTGGGGGAAGAAAGATCTGATTATGAGTAAATGTGTGATCTAAATTTTAAAAGTTAGTTTTTCAGGCACTACATAGACAATATTTAAATATTATTCATCAGATTTTCAGTGACTAATTCTTCCCATGTGGATTTGGGAGGGGTTAAGCTTTGGGCTACTAACCCAAAGGTCACCTGTTAAAAACTGCAAGGTTCTCTACAGGAGCAAGAAGAGACTTTCTACTCCCATAAGGACTTGAAGTTGCAGAGACCCACAGGGGCAGTTCTAGCCTGTCCTAAAGGGTGTCTACAAGTTGAAATTGACTGGGAGTTGGTTTGGGTTTGAATCTGGTCCTTGGCCCTTGGTCCTTGGCCTGAAAACTCTGTTGAAACCTCTTCACTTTGGGTGACTGTACTGACATTTGAAATGCCAGTGATATTAGTCCTACAAACTGAGAAAGGAGTAATAAATAATATCTCTTTCCATTTCTTTTATATTCAAACTGTGGTGGCAGAAGTAGTGCCACTAGGGTTGAGGTATCCTCAGAGCTGCTGGTCTCTGTGTCTGAGAAGTCTGATATTACCTTAAGGCCCTCATCAGTGTAAGAATTATATTAGTTCAGGACAGGGACATGTCATGCGGATTTTCTCTCTTCAAATACATCCAGAAACTGAAGGCCATTGAGCCACAGAACTTGCCGAGTTAAACCATTTATAACCAAGTTCAGTTCTCCTCACTCCTGAAATGTACATGTCTAGAATGTCATCAATATTCTTCTTTGTTTTTTGTATAAAGCATAACATTTTAATTCATCTACATTATGGAATTAAATTTGTTAGGGAATGAGAAGGTAATCCTCAGAACATATTTTTGGATCACTTAAACTCAGCAATGTTTTAGTCCGCTGGAGGCTGAATTATAACAGAGGATAAGTTTTGGGGTTTGAAATCCCTGACTACTCTATGAATCTTAGATAGCCATTAAAGAGAAATCTGGCATTCTTCTAATACTCTATTAAGTATAATAAAAGCCCTTATTCTACTTGACAGTTAATCTTTTGCTCCTATTTTAAATATGATAAAAATTATGTCTATGATCCATATGTGCTACTCTATAAAAACTACAAACCACTAATTAAACAGTACTTACAATCACACCATTATAAATATCTTTTTATGAAATTCAGGAAAGGAGTGGACATGGGAATTACTTTTTAGATATAAATTGAGGCAACATAAGTGGAAGTAAATTATAAACTCTCACTGAAGGAAATGTAACTTTAGATATATTCTCAAACATTTATCAGGGCATGGGTGCATGATTTTATTGTGATATTATTTGCCCTAGTAAATAATTGGAAATGAGCAAGATGCTTACCAACACATAACAGATTAAATCCATTTTGATATATTTTTACAATGAAAGACTGTCAAGCTGTCAAAAAAAAAAGAGCTAGAGCACACACCATGTTGATAGGAAATGCTTTCCAAGAAATAGTATATTTGAAAAAAGCAACGTATGTATATTAGCGTGTTACGTGTACAAGGTGCTTATGTATCAGAAATTATGTGAGAACAAGGATAATCAATTGTTAATATGCATTTGCCACTGGAAAATGGCACAGATATTTTATAGGTGTGTTCTCGTTTACTTTCTTAGTTTGATTTTCTATTTCTTTGACTTTCCAAAAATCATCAACACCATCAATGTCTTTTCTTTCTGAAAGGTGGCAATATAAAACCTTTTGGTTATTGTGTTTACTTTTTATATGTATCTCAAGATAAATAAATTCAAAAACTTGTACCCAGGCTTGGTCACCACAGAGATGAGTTAATCTCCTTAAGGAGACTTTATTATTCCTCATGACCAATGTATACTAACCTCTTAACACAAATTAAGAAAAAAAACAATCATATTTCCATCTTCTTTAAGGTTTAGGGAATATCCAGTTCAAAAGAACTCTACAAATTACATAGTCTTTTTATTTCACAGAAATCTTTGAAAAAAGTTAATTGTCACAACAATTATGGTATTGGAAATAATAGTTATCACACATAAAAATATTTTAACAGTACCCAAAAGAGGCCATTTGTCAATGCCTTAAAGCCTAGCACAAGTTTTAAAAACTGGCATTTGATCACAAATTCTTCCCCAACACTCAGCCAAGTATGTGAATCTTATATGATAGAGAAAACATTTATCTACCACGTAAAATCCTGATTGATATGACTTTCAAGAGCTTTTCTACAGTCTTGAATTTATGGCTCTGTCATTTCACTGTTCATTACTTGGCAAGTCTCATAAGCCTGGAAGGTGAGGATTGTGTGTAAGGTCCAATAGTCTTCAAGCTAAATAGAGGCTGAAGGCTACCCTTGCTCTCCAAGGTCAACACTGTTAGGATCTGGAAACCTACAGGAATTATAATTATAAAAATATTTTATCTTCTAGTATATTCTATTACTATAGGCCTATGCATTTTCTCCAGAAGAATTAACAGTATTTGTTAATAAGTAAAAATTATGTATCTGGTTAGAATTTAATACCAGACTAAATAAAATCTTATTGTATTATTATATTTAAACAGTTTTGAAAGTCAGTCAATATGGATATGTCCATAATTGTCCAGCATTTTCTCCCTCAAAGCCCTCACAGTATAATTGAGGGTCTTTATCTTTTGATGGAGTTGATATTATTGGGCTTGTCCCTTAAGAAAAGCATGCTATCCATTTTTTTAATGGATATATGTATGGATTGTGATAAGAATTGTAAGAGCCCCCAATAAAGTAAAATTTTAATTAAAAAAAAAGAAAAGCATGCTATTCATTATTAGAGTCCTAGCAAGTTTGCTGGGGATTTTTAAGTCAAAATTGTCTCAGTTTCAGTGAGAGGGAACATGGCGAGGGTGCCACATTTGGAGCTTTAAAAAGGAGAATCCTGAAGGATAGTGAAGACGTGCGTCTCACTGAGGTGCAAACTGTAAGGTATAGACTGGTCAGAAATGAAAAGGCAATAACCGAAGAACCCATGATTCCTAATGCACATATGTGGAAGTGACATGCAGAAGCACAATACTAGACGGAATCGTGAAGCAGGTCAGGGATGGAGACTGGCCGAGTGAAAGCTGAAATGTTGCTAATGGTTGTCCTTGCAAAATTGCCTGTTTCTGTTTCTTTTTCTTGTTTCCTTATAGATTAGTGTAATTTTTTTTGTTTCCAGCCATTTATATCAGCATAAACTTTATTTCCCTCTTGCAGCTCCCTCTATATTCCTTTTTTAACCAACTGCCTCCAGTCTAACCACATGAATACCTTATGTCTTCATTATGCATGACAACCACTCTATCTCAGCGGGTTGGTCTTCTCCTTACTCTTCCCTGTGAAATGCTCTTCAGCCTGATCTCTATGTTGCAGGCTCTTCCATCTTCTACCAACAACTTTCAGCCCATCTTAAAGAACAAAACATTCTCACAACTGGACCGATAGACATCATGATACACTGAGAAAAGATCGAAGATCCAGGTTTTCATTTTTGGGGATCTACAATCATTGCTCATGTTATTAGAGTCAAGAAATCAAGGGATATTAAAATTACCATAGATTGTAATAAGAATAAACACATCTGCTTTAGAGAAAGGACAACCAAAAATCTCCTTAAGTAGAAGGATGATGAGAGTGTATCTCATATACTTTGGATATGCTTATAAGAGACCAGGCTCGGAAAAAGGACATCATACCTGGTAAAGCAGAGCATCAATACACTAAGACCTCCAATTGGATTATTTGACATAGTGGCTCCAATAATGGCCACACAAGTGACAATCATTGTGAGGAGAGCGTGAAACCAGTCAGTGTTTCATTCTGTTGTGCACAGGTGTTAGGAGTAGAAGGTGATCCTACAGTGCCTAACAATAACAACAATGCATTTCCCAAGGAGACTGAAATGCATCGGTTAAGTACTGGGCTACTAACCATGAGTTCAGCAGTTAGAAGATACTAGATCTCCTGTAGGAGAAAGAAGTGCCTTTCTGCTTCAATAACGAATTACAATATTGGAAACCCAAAGGGAAGAAGTCTACCCTCTAGACTTACTATGACTCAGAACAGACCAAGTGGACCTGAATTTTTTAAACTACAACATCTTATGCTTTTCACATATAATTATCTTAACAACCATACAAATAAGATGCTGAGCATATTCCCATTGTTCGGTTGTGGTATTTAAAATGACAGGGAGTAGGGAACTTTCCATGAGAACATTTAGCCAGTGAAGTAAAAGTTTCAATCCAGTTCTATCATCAACCAGAGCCAAAGCTGTAAGTGACATCACTTCAGATGGGAGCCGTAAGGGTAAGAAGCACTACTTTCTGTAGAAGGAGAAACTGAGTAGGCCTTGAAATTCATTAAGATAAAGTTTGGTAAAAAGAACAGGAAGGAAAATAGTGGAGCTGACCCAATGTTAGTAAATATATTACCTCTTTAATATAGCAAGATCATGCAGCTTTTTTTTTAAGGAATTCATTTGAAAGCTTCACTGTAAATAAATTTTTCTGCTTCAAAATTTATTGCTGCAAATTATAGCTTGAATGAGGACAGAATGTGTTTGAGAATCTTTAGGTATTTTTGAGGATGATCCAAATGCTGGAAAAGCCTCAAAATTATTGGGAAAAAATGTGGAGGAATTTCTTTCTTATGGTCTCATTGCATCAAAATAAAGGGAAAAGTTCACTCTGTCCAATTAAATGCAAGAAGCCTTATTTCAGTGCCTGAACAATTCATCATTCTGTCAGACTAGCAGCATTTCTATACCCAGTGTGTAATCACAACCACTGCAAACTGGGGGAGAAACTCAAGACTCAACTCTGATGACTGAACACTGTGGTGACAGGTGCAAACAATAATCCAGCAGAACCCCCAGGACCTCAGTGCTAATTTCTTCCAGAAGGAGTGTCAAGATGTGCTGCAGTTGAGTTCTGAATCCATTTTTCCCATGAGAAATAACTGAAAACGGATTCATCCATTCTCGATCACTAAGTTTTTACCCTAACCTTGCCTTTTTATACAAAACAGTACACAGAAATTTCGAAGTACGTATGTTAAGAGTTAAATAATATAATTTAAATACGAAACACAGCATTTAAAAAGTTTTTTCACAACGACAGCATGGCCCGTACCTTGAGATGGAGGAGGATCTGGATCTGTGGACAGGGATGTGGAGAGGAGGATGGAGAGAGAGTCCTTGTTTGGAAGGGAAGCCCCTTCCATCAAATCAACTGGTCGCTGCTTTTCAGGAGTTTTTTTTCCCTTCTTTGCCTGTTTTCACTAGGACCCAGCTGGCTTTCTCTTAAAAAAAAAAAAAAAAATCTGCCTAATGTGGTCTGCTGCTGGCGTTTCCTTAACTGTTTTCTGAAAGGCTTTACTAAATTATCATCAACAATATTGGTAACAGTTAACCAGTTCCTTATTGTGATGATTCTTTTCAAAAAACTCTTTCTTAGGACCCATGTTTTTATCTAAAAGCAATGCAAAAAGCCACAAAAACTAAGAAAATTATACCAAAACGCTTGGAACACAGCCGCAAAGGTTTAAACAATGCGTACTAACAACGCCAACTACCGCCACCGAGTGACCGAGACAAGAACTGCTTTCCTTAATAAAACTCACGTGTGCCCGGTCGGATTCCGATGTTGTGTTTGAGCTCTGATGCAAAATGTTCTCGACATTTTATGTCAAGATCCGATTAAGTCGAGTACTGATGCGGTCGAGCACCGGGGTTCTACTATAACTTCAATAAAATGATCTATAAGCACCACACGAAAGATTAGACATGATAAGATTTTGGAAGACAAAGAATATTTTTCAGTGAATCACTAGTTTATTTGCTTTAGTGAGTGAAAGCAATGACCTAGACGAGACGCTCCAGAGAAACACCGGGAACCCCCAGCTTCTAGCTCTCAACTGCAGCGACTGTGCTCTGCCTCCGAAAATAAATCCATTTTCAGTAATCTATTTATAATTAACAGCAGTATTTTATTTAGCTGTAGTAACGTCATTTATAGTAAGTCTTGCTTGCTATTTTTAAAAGTAAAAATTGTTTTCCCCAATGTGGGTCGTTAGGATCAAGCAGACACTTATTAGGCTTGCTAGAGTGACAATGAAGAGAAATGTCATGTCTTGTGTGTAGTTGGTTGTATATATACTTTCAACCTCCTATCAGACACACACATAACTCTTTAGTTCTTTGAGGACAACAATGTCTTAAGAGTTTTGGAATGGTACCACCAACCCTCAAATTTACTGTGGTGTACACACTGTAGATGCTATGTCAACACAAAAGAGAATACACTATTTTATTATAAAACATGTGTGAACACTCAGGAGAAAAGGATGAGTTGGTGTTCTGACAGATTATGTGGAAAGTTGGCTTAAAGCACAGTGGTGAGAAAGCATGAGCGGAGCAATGGCCCTTATCCTCTTCAGCCAAATAACCTTGCTTTGCGGAGCTTCTAGTAAAGCGTTTCTATCGTCAGTGGATATTGTATTTCAGAATGGTGACATTTTCTTTTTGGCTTTTATGCTTCAGATCTCCTCCTGTCTCAGAAGTTAAACATCTGCACCCTTTGTTGTCATTTGACAATGTAGAATTCCTTTGGATTCACCACAATGCCATGCTATTCGAATGGTTTTCCCTTTTAAAATGAAAACACTTGGCTCTCAGAGGCCTCAGATGACTCTGACCTTCGTTCAGTAATTATTTAGAAGGTCGATAAAGGATGTTATAATACAAAACAACTGACTTAGCTACAGTTATTACGGAGACGTCTAAAAATGGTGACACACTTCTATTTTGAAAGCTTAAGAAGTACTTCATTTCACAGTGCATTTTACATTAGCTGGTTCTCTGGGTAGTTCATGCATTGTTTCTCAAGTATTTTATAGATAAATGGAAGCAATACAATGGGAGAAGGGGACATGTAGTTGATCAGGATGAAATATGAGATTCGGTAGAATAATATGTTGATAAGAAACAATAAAGCAAAAAAAATTACCATAGTGATCCAGGTCAAATTACTTCTAACTTGGATGATGCCCTCAAGTAGCCCTGTAGTGCTGTAGGTTATTGGCAATGGGCTGGTAACCCAAATTTTCAAAACTGCCAGTCACACATCAGAAGAAAAATAGGGCTGTCTGCTATTCATATAGTTGTAGAGAGTCGGAATATGTACAATTCACTAAAGAAAAATAACACATCTATGTACAATTCATTAAAGAAAATTAACACATCCACTGTCCTTGAGTCAATTCCAGTATTTGCTGTTTCTTGTTTTGTTGTGTTTTTTTATTTTTAAATAAGCTATCTTTGTCAGTGTAAGATGATGGCTCATTTAAATTTGCACCTCCCAGATGACTAATGATGGTGAATTTTTTTCTTGTGTTTGTTAACTATTTGAATATAATTTGTGGGTACCTGTCTATTCATGCATTTTGCATACTAAAACAAAACCATTTTATTGAGAGCTCTTACAGCTCTTGTAACAATCCATACATCAATTGCGTCGAGCACATTTGTCCATAAGTTGCTATCATAATTTTCTAGATATTTATTTTCTTGTGTGTGTGTTTTGTTTTGTTTTTTAATCATTTTATTGGGGGCCCATACAACTCTTATCACAATCCATACATACATACATTGTGTCAAGCACATTTGTATATTTGTTGCCATCGTCATTCTCAAAACATTTGCTTTCTACTTGTGCCCTTGGTATCAGCTCCTCATTTTCCCCCTCCCTCCCCCCCATGAACCCTTGATAATTTATAAATGATTATTTTGTCATGTCTTACACTGTCTGATGTCTCCCTTCACCCACTTTTCTGTTGTCTGTTCCCCAGGGAGGGGGTTATATGTAGATCCCTATAATCAGTTCCCCCTTTCTACCGCACCTTCCTGGTTTCTCCATTTTCACCACTGGTCCTGAAGGGTTCATCTGTTGTGGATACTGTGTTTCCAGTTCCTATTTGTACCAGTGTACATCCTCTGATCTAGCCAGATTTGTAAGGTAGAATTGGGATCATGATAGTAGGGGAGAGGAAGCATTTAAGAACTAGAGGAAAGTTGTATGTTTCATGGTTGCTACACTGCACCCTGACTGGTGCATAGCCTCCCCATGACCCTTCTGTAAGGGGATGCCCAGTTGCCTATAGATGGGTTTTGTTACGCCAATCTGCACTCACCCTCATTCACAATGATATGATTTTTTGTTTTTTGATGCCTGATACCTGATCCCTTTGACACCTTGTTGTCACACAGGTTGGTGTGCTTCTTCCATGTGAGCTTTGTTGCTTCTGAGCTAGATCGCCACTTGTTTATCTTCAAGCCTTTAAGACCCTAGATGCTATATCTTTTGATAGCTGGGCACCATCAGCTTTCTTCACCACATCTGCTTATGCACCCGCTTGGTCTTCAGTGATCGTGTTGGGAAGGTGAGCATCATGGAATGCCAGTTTAATAAAACAAAGTGCTCTTGCATTGAGGGAGTACTTGAGTGGAGGCCCAATGTCCATCTGCTACCTTAATACTAAACCTGTAAATATATGCACATAAATCTATTTCCCCATCCTCATTTATAAATATACTTACATAGGTACATGCCTTTATTTAGACCTCTATAAATACCCTTTGCCTCCTAGCTCTTTCCTCTATTTCATTTTACTTTCCATTTGTCCCACTATAATGCTCAGCCTACATCTGGGTTTCAGTAATTCTTCTCGGTTGCATTGCCCTTGATCAAGCCCTACAAGGCCTTTTACACCTTCCTTGCCACTGATTTTGGATCATTTGTTGTTCTCTTGTCCCTGGGTTTGTTGACGCCATTTCCTTTCCCCCACCTCCCCCTCTCCCATGCATTTTGCATATTTTTAAATCAGGTTATTATTATTTTTTTCTTATTGAGCTCTTACAGTTTTCTATGCATTTTAAAGATTAGATGCCCGTCCTTTATATTATTGCTAAATTATTTGTCCAGTCAGTGGGCTCTATTTTTACTCTTTTGATAAAGTCTTTCGATACATACAAGTCTTCTACTTCATTATGTTGCTTAGTATGTCTGTGCCCTATAATAGGGCCCTTAAATTTGTCCCTATTTTCTCATTTATGATTCTTAAAGCTCAGGAATTTACATTTTGGTCTTTAATCCATCTTGAATTGAATCGACCCAGTGAGGTATGGGTCCTTTTTCATCCTTTGCAGATAGAGATCTATAATTTTTCCACACCATTTGCTGAAGAGAAAAGAGACTGTCTCTTTTCTATTTAATGTTAATTTTTCTTTTGTTTTAGCTTTGTTGAAAATCAGTTGCTGTACTTAAATACATTTACAGTCGGTTCCATTTATCTATGTCCCTATCATTGTACCAGGACTTGGCTGTTTTGACCACTGTGGCTGAGGTTTTGATGTCAGGTAGGGCAAGGCCTCCCACTTTATTCTTTTTATTAAGAAATTCCTTGCTTATCCTGTGTCTTTTCCCTCACCTTATGAAACTAGTAACTCATTTTTTCCTTTTCTTTTAAGAATGAAATTAGGATATGAGTAGGAATTCCATTGTATTTATATATTGCATTGGTAGTATTGGCATTTTCAGGACAGTAAGTCTTACTAGTCATGAGCATGTGATATTTTTCCACTTTTTTAGGTCTCTTGGTTTCTTGTCATAGCATTTGGTAGTTTTTGTTGTCCAAGTCTACTGTTATTCTGGTAACAACTATGTATTTCTTTCTCTCTCTTTCTGTAGCTATTTAAATGGTATTGTTTTCATAATGTCCTTTTCAGAGCCCTCTAGTCTACAGAAATCAGAATGATCTTTTTGTTGTTGTTAATATTGCATCCTGCCACACTGCTGAATCTTTAAATTGTTTCCAACAATAATTTTGTTGACTCTTTGAGATTTTCTATATCTAAAATTATATCATCTGAGAAAAGTGACAGTTTTACTCCTTCTTTGCCCAATTGTATTCTTTTGATTTCTTTTGTTGTCTTATGGTTCTGGTTAAAACTTCAAACACAACTTTGAATAAGCATAGTGATAGGATGCATCCTTGTCTGCTTCCTGCTAGCAAGGGAAATGGTTTAAGAGTTTTCCTAGTGAATGAGATGTTGGCTTTTCATATGTGGTTTGTAATGTGTTTAATCCTATTTTGTAGAGTCTTTTTTTTAAAAGTAGAAATGGGTGCTGGATATTGCCAAATGTCTTTTCTGCATTGACTGATATGAGCATGTGGTTCTTTTTTTTGGTTTTCTTTATGTGGTGGATTATATTGATTGGTTTGTTAATGTTGAACCATCCTTGTATACCTGGCATTATTTCTACTTGATGATGGCATATATATTTTTGAATATATTCTTGGATTCTACTGGTCAGAATTTTGTTGAGAATTCTTTAGACTATGTTCATACGGGATATTGGTCTGTGGTTTTTTATACTTGTGGTGCCTTCCTGGTTTTGATATTGGTGTTATGTTTGCTTCAAAAATTAATTTGGAAGTTTGCTTGTCCTTTTCTATATTCTGGAACAGTAGAATTGATGATGGCTCTTTTCTGAATACTTGGTAGAATTTCCCTGAGAAGCCATCTGATGTTGGGCTTGGTTAGGAATGGTTTAAAATCCTACTCTACTTCTTTTCTTATTTCTCTATTAAGTTTTCCTATTACTGTCTGACATCATTTGGGTAATTGATGTGTTTCTAGGAATTTTTACTTATTTTCTAGGTTTTCAAGCTTGTTAGCGTCATCTTATTAGTAGTCATTTTGTATTATTCCTTTTATTTAATTTGGGTCTATAGTGGTGTCACCCCTTTCATCTCTAGCTCTATATATTTGCATCTTATCTTTCTTTTCCTTTGTTTAAATTGCCAGTAGTTTGTCAATTTTGTTAATTCTTTCAAATAACTTTTTGCTTCGTTGATTTTTCTCATGATTTTCTGTTTTGAACTTCAGTATTTCAACTACAATCTTTATGATTTCTTTTCTCTTGTTGATTGAGCATTTATTCAGATGCTTTTGTTCAAGTTGTATCAAACTGCTGATTTTGAATTTCTCCTCTATTTTCACAGATGTGTAGATTGATATAAATCACCATCTGATAACAGCTTTTGCTTATTGTTATTGGTTTTCCTCTGTAGGTGACTGTTCTTTTACCTTGGTTGCAGGACTCTCTCTTTTTCCCTCAATATTGAAGAATTTGACTTCAATATGTCACACTGTTTTTTTCTGTTTGACCCTATGGTATTTAGGTTTCTCTCACAGTTTGAAAAGTCATTTTCTCCTCCTTTATGAACCAAACAAATGCATAAACTCACTGTTATTACTCACAAAGACCCTAGAAGACAGAGTAGAACTGCCCCTAGGAGATTCCTAAACTATAACTGCGTACAGGAGTAGATTGCCCATTTTTTTTCTCCCACTGAGTTGATGGTTTAAAACTTTACAATTTTCTCTGTAGCTGACTTTGTTTCTTCTAGCTCTGTGATCCCAATGAGATGTAGATTGTTCATCTTGATTGTGCCCCACATCATTCAATTGTATTAGAAAGAATTGTGTTCAAGTACACTAATTCAGTTTTCCTTTTCTTCAGTTCTATTACTCAGCTCTTTCACCATGCTACCAAATTCTGTTATTTTATGGTTTCTTTCCTGGATTTTTATTTGCTGTAGGACTTCTACATTTTCACTTCTTTCCTCCATCCCTTGAAGTTCCCTAAATAACATTTTCCTTAATTCTATTTCTGGTACTTCCCAGGCCTCTTATTCAGAGAGATCATTTCAGAGTAGGTATTGTTCTTTTGTTCGTTCCTCATTTTTCTTTTGTTGTTGTTGTTCTTTGTTGTTGTCTTATTTTTATGTGTACTGTGATTGACTACGTTTCAGTGGCATTGTTATGCGGTTCTTAGTGTTGCATGGGTGGCTCAATCGTGTGAGGGTAGTTGACCCAGGTGTGTTAATGGTAGCCAGCAGAGGTTGCTGATCTGCAGGTATTCAGTGCCACTCCCTTCTCTCCTGGCTCTGCCTATTCCCACAGACTCCGGGCTTCAGGGACCTAGGTTTAGCTTTAAAGCTGTACTTCTGCTTAACCAGGAGTCTAGATTATTCCTAGAGTTAGTTTTTGTTTTGTTTTATTCTTGTTTCTGCTGATGTGATCCCTCCACTCCTTTTAGATGGTGATCATCTTCTCAAAAGCATTGAAAGGGTTTTTAATGCTATAACTATTTGTGGACATGGACAACCACACTTTTCTACCACAGAGCAGCTGGTGGGTTTGACAGGCCAGCCTTTCTGTTTGCAGCTGTGTGCTTTAAAATTCTTTCGCACTTTAGAAAAAAAAATCCCTCACTCTTCATGTCCCATTAACTTCCAAACCATAAGGGCCCACCAAACTGTAAGTTTATTAGGATAGGTAACTGAATAATTCTGAAACTGCTTGGGACCAGAGATTCTACTCTACTGCTAAACTGCAAACTACTTAACTTTTGTGGTGTGTACAAATATTTGTATGTGTCTATACATATATCTGCATATGAGTGTACAGAAACAGAAGACTTGGGTATTGGGACACATTGTGTAATGAATCATTATAGCATAATACACGTCTATCTCTATAGGAGTTGGCTTCAATATCTAAATTAATGACACTCTTAAGATATTCCAAGGAAATATTTTCCAATAACACTTACTGTGCTGGATCCTGTATCAGGCCCTTTCCTTACTCTCTCTCACCTTTCATCTTTGTATCTTCCTAGAACAGTACAGTACAATGTATTTGTTTAATTATGCTCTTTTGGAATTTACTGAAAATGACCAGTTAGGCGGAATGAGTAGCAGACCTTCTAAGTACCCTAAGTATATTTGCTTAAAGTACGTAAGATTTCCTGTGTTGCTGAAGGAGCCTGAGTCACATAGGGGCTTATGCTTTGAACTGCTAACCACAAGGTCAGCAGTTTGAACCCACCAGCATGTTCTGGTGGAGAAAGATGAGACTTTTTATTCCCCTAAAGAGTTATAGCCTCAGAAATGCAGTTCTACTCTGTCTTATTGAGTATCAGTCAGAATCCACTCTATGGCAGTGAATGTGGTCTTGCCACATTCACTGAGTTTATCCCTAGCTTTGAAATATTGCAAAACACACCTTTAATTGAAATTTGTGTTATTTGGAAAGAATGATGTGATAAGGTACTTCTGCGAAATAAAGATAAATAAATAAAATAAATAAATAAAAATAAATAAGAATACCATATGATACAATGTAATATAACATAACATATATAATATGACCATAATGTTTTCCATTGCATCACAAGATGTCAGATGATATCATTTTTGAAACCAATATATTCAGACATTTTGTTTTAATCCAATATATAATGAGGGAAGCACTGATTTAAGCAGTTCAGTTCTAGGCTCCTGATTGCTTTGGCTTCTCTTCCCCTCGAGACATGATTGATGTTCGCAAGGGTGGTCATTTGTCACTCCTCTGTGCCTGTTTGCTTCAAAGGCTGAGCTTCTCAGCAGCAATGAATAGCTTGTGCCAAGATTTTTTTATTGTAGTTGTTCTTTATTGCTCTTACTGACATCAAAACTTTTTCCCTGATTCATTTCTTGGTTGGGAAAAGCTAGGGTGCTTTCAAAATAGATCACAGAAGGAATGCTTTGAGAAATAATTAAAACAAACTATATGATCCAGTGCAGAGTTTATTGTGTTTGATGATAATAATGATATTAAAATGTTTGACGTTTTCTTACGAAGAAGGATGACCTAACTCCCCTCCCCTTGCACCTCCAGGGCTTTCATCATTTGCTTGACTAATGAACTGCACTGGCAATGACACTGGAGGTATTTTAAAATAGATCAAAAGAAGCTTGCAGGACATTATGGAGTTAATAATTTCATGTCTTAAGAAATTTGCTTCACAACATTGTCTAGGATACCTTTCACATTTTAATTAAATGGTAAACTAAAGTGAACTAGAAATAGGTTCTCTAAATATACTTATATTTAAGTTTCTATTTACCAGATCTACCAGATGGCTTTTCTCTGGAAACCATTATAAAACATATCTGTGAAGGTTATTGATGCTATTTTAGTATTTTACATATATATATAATATGTAATATATTTACTAGAATGCTTCAGAAAGTTCTTGTAAATTATGCATTTAAAGGTAATGGAATATCTCCCATGATTTTTGAACCCCCCCTTGTCTAAATATACATATTGTATGTTGTAGGAATAGTTATCCTTCCACATGCTAAATTTTCTATGAGCAGTCTAATTTTTTAAAAGTGATATGTTTTACTAATCTCAACATCAATAATAATAGAACTTATTTTTTATTGCATTTCTTAGGATCTTTTCAAATCTCTAAGCTTGTTTTTCTATGGTGTCTTGCAATATTATCTTAGTATTTTTTAAATCCCATCATATTCCTTTACTGTATTTTACAAATAACACACACTTTATATTTTCTCCCAAGCTGAGCAAACTGCACACATGGATTTCCTCTGTATGATATGTTTATTACATATATGTGTGTATTATTTATGTAGACACATTATTTATGGAAAATAGGTTACATGTGGAAAAGGAAAGAAAAAAAATTTCAATCTTGCCAAAATACAAACAGAAACCATTTATCCATGTTACCTAACTAAAGAGGCCTTGTGTTTTTGTTTCTTTGCTTTTAAGAATTACCAGCTTTTTTTAGCTAGTACAATTTCTAATTTCATTGATAGCAAATTGAAGACAATTTCATACAGAGTTAACAGAAAAAGTTATCACAATTAATGCGATTTATTAGAGGAAGTCTATACAACAATGGTACAATTCTAAGACACAACTCAACTGCTATTGGGTCAATGCTGACTCCTAGGGATGCTCGGGGACAGGGAGGACTGTCCCCTTAGGGAGCTTCAGAGAAGGTCACTTTTTCCAGGAGTAGAAATTCCCATCTTGCTGCTTCTGAGTTGTTGGTGGTTTTGAACTGTTGACCTTGAACTTAGCAGCTATTTATAAAAAGAGTCCGTGCAGGGCCATGGGTCAGCGCAGGACTCTTTTTATAAATAGCCTCATCTGAGATTAGGGCACCCTGGTGATGTGGTGGTTAAATGTTGGGCTGCTAAGTTCAAGGT
Source organism: Echinops telfairi (assembly GCF_000313985.2). NCBI lineage: Eukaryota > Metazoa > Chordata > Mammalia > Afrosoricida > Tenrecidae > Echinops > Echinops telfairi. The sequence continues at coordinate 26,759,992 of NW_022103958.1, forward strand.
CAACAGTTCAAAATCACCAGCAACTCAGAAGCAGCAACCTTCCTCTAGTTCTTAAACGCTTCCTCCCCCCAACTACCATGACCCCAATTCTGACTTGCAGACCTGGTTAGACCAGATGATGCACAGCGGTACAGATGGGAACTGGAAACGCAGGGAATCTAGGACAGATGAACCTCTCAGGACCAGGGGTGACAGTGGCGATACCAGGAGGGAAGTGGGGTTAGAAAGGGGGAATTGATCACAGGGATCTACATATAACCTTCTCTCTGGGGGACGGGCAGCTGAGGGGTGGGTGAAGGGAGACGCCGGGCAGTGTAATATAAGATATAATAATAATTTATAAATTTTTATGGGTTCTTGGGGGAGGGGGGAGGGGGAAGGGAGGGGGAGGGGAAAAAGGAAAATGAGCTGATTCCGGAAACCCAAGAGGAAAGCGAATTTTGGGAATAATGAGGGCAACAAATGCATAGGTGTGCTTTACACAATTGATCTATGTATTGTGATGAACTGTATGAGCCCCAATAAATTGATTTTTTTTAATTAAAAGATAAGTGATCAAATAAACAGTTGTTTAAGCCCTGTTTTCCAATAGTTATGTAGCAAAACATTTCCTAGTCCAGCACCGTCTTCATCATTTCTTATATATGTTGGACCCCTGTTTTATTTAGGGTCGTTACAACTCATAGAATGTTCCCCATGCTTTTGAAAACCATCTATTTTACCAACCATAAAGCCTCTTTCTTGTCACTGATATTACTTGATGGTGAGTCTACAGTAAGAAAGTCCAAGTCTCACTCTGCTCACTTTTAAAGCGAAGCTAAAACAAATTTGTTTATTTCTGGTGCTCCGTGGTAAATTTAATTTTCTGTACCAACAGCACAGTTCAAGGGCATGGTTTCTATATCTGTCTGCCTTTTTTGGTATTCAACTTTTACATGCCTATGAGACTATTAGAACAACCACAGTTTATGTCAGTTATACCTTAGTCACCAAAACACACTTGAAGTAATTCTTTTGCAGTACATTTTCCCAATGCAATATGCCATTTGGTTTCTTTAAATGGTCATGTTCTATGACAGCGGTTCTCAACCTGGGGTCACGACCACTTTGCGGGTCCAATGACCCTTTCAAAGCGGTCACCTGATTCATAACAGTAGCAAAATTACAGTTATGAAGTATCAACGAAAATAGTGTTATGGTTGGGGGTCACCACCACATGAGGAACTGAATGAAAGGGTCGGGGCCTGAGGCAGGTTGAGAACCACTGTGCTAGGGCATTGTGGATCGCTGGACCAAGTGGAATGAAATCAAAGGCAACTTTACTCTCTGTATTAACATGATGCATTTATTGGTTCACTTGTTAGGATTTTCATTTTGTACGGCGTCAGGAGTAAGTTATACTGAAGGTTATCGTATTTGACCTGTGTTAGTGTGTTCACTTTTGACAAGCAAGGCTGTGCCATCTATGTACCATGGGCTAGTCATGGATTTTCCACCAATTCTGATGCAGTGTTCCTGGTTATATAAACTGGTTTCTAAGATTACTTTTTCAGTATACAGGTTGAATAAAAAAGGCAAAAAGGTACAGTTTTCACATGAAACAAGTAAGTACTGTAAAACTACCATTCTTCTTAATGTTATCTAAAATTCCTTTTGATTCACATACTTACATGCTTTCATGCAGTTGATAAAATGCATACATGTGGCATGTGTTTGTATATGTATCTGCTTTATGCTGCTGTTTTAAACTTTTATCCTTGCACTATTTGGTGAACTAGGAGAAAGATATTTTCTTTGCATTTCAAAAAAGGTAAATTTTATATATAAAGTATGTAAGAAAATTTTATAAATTCATCTTTTTTTATTATTTTCTAAGGACTACCCAACAGCTGTCTTTTTAAAGCCTGGATTCATTGCTGAGAGAAAATTTGGATTGTTAATTGGATTTTTAAACACATTTTTATAAAGAATAAAATTGAGCAGAGACCTAGGAAGGAGTGGGCTTGAGGAAAAATACTGTAGAAATACATGTGCAGGGCTTAATAAAATTGGTTACATAAGAATGTGCAGAATAAACAGATAATGAATCCAGTTAACGTCATTCAAACCTATAAAATGTGTTTGCTGTATGTTTGGGGAGACAGGCTTTAGAGGTTAAATGCCTATCTCTCTCTTCCATTAATTCACTGACCCCCTGCCCTGGAGTCAATTCTGGCTCTTAGCAACTTCATATGACAGAGTAGAACTGCTCTGGGGGGCTCCGAACAGTACGTCTTTACGGAAGCAGAAAGTCTCCTCCTTTTTCCAATAGCATTGGTAAATTCATCAATTAAAAAGGCTCGGTATTCCCCCTTGAACATCATAAGTAAGCACAGTGTGCGAGAACACAGCTTCAAAAGAAAATGCATGCTGTCAAAATAAGTAATGGTTTTCTCAAAGTGTGACACAAACAGAGCCTGTAATGTTTGGAGAAAGTAGGGCGAAAGACACAACGCAGTGAAATCAGCAGACAGATGACAAGTTATTGGTTGTACAGTTGGCTGCACCTTATTTAAAAAGGTGAATCATCATTTGAAGTACAAAAGTTTTATTTATGATCAAATTGACAGTAGTACAGAAAGGAAGAAATTGGGCAGTTATTTGCAACTTAAAACATTGTTTTTTAAAACCTTAGCGTTTGTTACATTTTGAGTGGGGTAATCCTTATTTTCTGTGTTTTTGTTACTCTTGGCTCCCCTTGGAACTATCTGATAAAGTGAAGGTCCCCCTCATCCACAGAAACTGTGCAGTGTGACACAGGATCTTGAATGAGAAGTGAAAATTGTGTGTTAATATGCCAAATTTTATTATTCACTGAGTACAACCACTTTTAACAAATAAGTAGTTTTCTCCTAGAACAAATTTATACTGCCTAATACTAATAACAGACAGTATACATGCATTTATATGATTAAGACATACGTATGCCATCACATTCGTAAATGTGTTTTTATTTGTTTGAGGGGCTGAACCAATAAGCGGAAGTTCTTGAGTCTCACGGGCCCACCATAGAGGTTTGAGCATCATTCTGTTATAATGGACAATATGTTAAACTCGTTCTACTTGTTCAAAATGCCCAGTATCAATTTTCTGCTAGCACACACATTACATGATTTAAGCAAGTAATAATTAAATACATGTGGATCTAATATTTCTAGGTAAATGAAAAACAAAACACCAAGAAGATTAAGATTAGTCTCAGATAAAACACAACCATGATGGTTTGTCTGCCAGACATGTCCAGAAGTGCGTTATAATCATTCTTAACTATCGTCAGTTCCAATGTTATTTTAAGCAGATTGGTGACTTACAATCTTGTAAGAGGTGAACAAATCATTTGTCAAAACTTATAACAGGGATTTTGCTAATAAAAATATAATCTCACAGGATAAGTCTGGGCACAATCATGAGAAACCTCTTTAGTGAATGTATTATCTGGTGGATCACTAAATAATTTTACAATTTTGAAACCATTAAATAGTGCTTGACGTCAATTTTTCTGTTTGGTATTATAGAAAAAAGTTGATTTAAAAAAAGCAGTAACTGTAAAAGCCAGAAGAAATATATTTTCCTATGAATAAACCACTTTAAAAATATTTATTTCTTATAAATACATGCTAAAAATGGCAAGTCATTTCTGAATAGCAAAGAGTGACATAAGATAGCTATCAAATAATGCATAATAATTAATTATAAGTTTTAAACAGGGGTGATGGACCTGTAGCCACGGTGTCAGGCAAAAGGTGGAAATGAGCTAAATACTGAAAGCATAAAATGATGGCACTATTAAATATGTTTTATATATTAAAATTGCACTATTTCTTGCCAGTATTATATGCTTAATTATGTTCTACTAGAGATTATTGAATTTTCACATCACATAAACCCGAGATATATTTAGAATTATTTAATTATAGAATAGTGTGGTCTAATAAAAAGAGTATTGAACTAAATTCAAGTAAGCTATAATTTTATTTTGAAATTATATAGGTAAAAGACTTCAGAAAAATCATGTAGCTTCTCTGAATCTCTCTGCCTTTTAGTTCATCTTTCACTTTGCCTCACCTCTCCTTTCATTCATTGTTATTGTTCTGTATCTGTAACTGTCAAATAAAATCTTAACACTTCACCCCTTGCCTTAGCCTTTGCTGTTTATGGTCTTTGGACTCAGATATAAAAAGTTTTATAATTGTTTAATGTTTGTTGCATAAGTCTTTGTAAATATTTGCTTACACATTGTGTTAGGTCAGGTTGACTAGAGAAATAAATCCAGTGACATTCATATATGTGTAAGAGAGAGCTTCATCCATCTAGCTCAGAAGCAACAAAACCCACATGGAAGAAGCACACCAGCCTGTGTGATCATAAGGTGCCGAAGGGATCAGTTAGCAGGCATCAAAGAACAAAAAATCATATTATTGTGTGCTCACCTCCATGATATGATCTCTGAAGACAAATGGGTGTATAAGCAAATGTGGTGAAGAAAGCTGATGGTGCCTGGCTATCAAAATATATAGCATCTGGGGTCTTAAAAGCTTGAAGATAAACAAGTGGCCATCTAGCTCAGAAGCAACAAAGCCCACATGAAAGAAGCACACCAGCCGGTGCTATCATGTGGTGTCGAAGGCATCAGGTATCAGGCATCATCAGAACAAAAAAAATCTTACCATAGTGAATGAGGGGGGGAGTGCAGAGTGGAGACCCAAAGCCCATTTGTAGGCCACTGGATATCCCCTTACATAAAGGTTTCAGGGAGGAGATGAGCCAGTCAGGGTGTGATGTAGCAACGATAAAAAATACAACTTTCTTCTAGTTCCTAAATGCTTCCTCCCCCTCCTCCCCCACTATCATGATCCCAATTCTTCCTTGCAGGTCTGGCTGGATCAGAGGATGTGCACTGGTGCAGATGGGAACTGGAGGCACTGGGAATCCCGGGCGGATGATCCCTTCAGGACCAGTGATGTGAGTAGCGATACTGGTAGGGTGGAGGGAGGGTTGGTTGGAAAGGGGGAACGAATTATAAGGATCTACATGTGACCTCCTCCCTGTGGGACAGACAACAGAAAAGTGGGTGAAGGGATACGTCAAACAGGGCAAGATATGACAAAATAATAATTTATAAATTATCAAGGGTTCATGAGTGAGGGGGGGAGTGGGAAGGGAGGCGAAAAAATTAGGACCTGATGCCAGGGACTTAAGTGGAGAGCAAATCTTTTGAGAATGATGAGGGCAATGAATGTACAAATGTGCTTTACACAATTGATGTATATATGGATTGTGATAAGAGTTGTATGAGCCCCTAATAAAACAATTAAAAGAGAGAGAGAGAGCTTCATCTTAAGAAGTAACTATACATCAAGCAAACATCCCAGCCCAGTCCAGTTCAAGTCCATACATTCAATATCAGTCCAGAAATCTATCCTCAGACTCACACAGCTGCATGCAATGATTCAGATGCAGGAAGATCAAGGGCAGTGGGTGCAGAGTTGTGTAGATCCAATGGCGGTGACTGTACCACAGGGCATGCACAGGTCTCAGCGTGGCAAATCAACAAGAACGTAAAACCAGAGAGAGAGAAGGGTTGACCTTCAGCGAGCCATTTATCTTGGTCAAAACAGCAAAGGAGGTCATCGAGCTGCAAGCTGATTCTCAGACTAAACTCTACCCACATCTTTTTCCATATTGGAAAAAACAGACAAAACCCTAACTCTTACATATACTTTCATTTAAAGGAGTATATGATTATTTTGTCATACTAATGCATATTTCAGACTGTCTGTCTATGCTTATATTTTTTAATGAAAGTAGGCACCAAAAAAGGAGCACCCTCAAAGAGATGGATTGGCACATTGGCTGAAATGATGGAATCAAACATGGGAAGAATTGTGCGGCTAGCACACAACCAGCGGTGTGTCCTTCCATCAGACTGCTGGAATTGGAATGGACCCCATGGCTCCTGGCTACAACAGACAATGGTACATGTTTGATTGAACAATGAAATGTTATTTATTTCCAGTGGGAAAAATCAACCACAAAAGGTAATGAAAGATGAAAGCAGGCCGATTGTTCTTTGTTTTGCAATAGGAATCTAAATAAGCAGAATGGTGGCAGAAAGAGAACACAGACTTGAGGTTTGAAGAGTCCTTGAGTTCCGCTCGCTTCCTACAACTTTGGACAGGTCAGTGGAATTATCACCTAAGAGCTCAACCACTAACTGCAAAGTCTGTGGTTGAACTCAACCAGTGTCTTTGAAGCAATCTGCTCCCATAGAAATTGTTGTTGTTCCTTTAGGTGCCACGGAGTTGGTTCCAATCCATAGTTATACTACATACAACAGAGGGAAACACGGGCCTGACTTGCACCGCTATCACAATGTTTCTTATGGTGGAGTCTATTGTTGAAACCACTGTGTCAATCCATCTTGTTGAGAGCTTCCCTCTTTTGTTGCTGCCCCTCTCCTTTACCACGTACGATCTCCTCCAGTCAGGTAACCAGGTAGCTATCATCCAAATTTCTTGGCATAGACAAGTGAATGCTTCCAGAGCATCATAAGTTTGTTGAAACATTTCTGTTTTTTTCTCTTGGTTTTATTCATTTATGGATATCAAACAGTGTATTGGTACATGTTTCACATACTGTAAAATTCAAGTGTTCCTTTTTATAGCCATTGTCATCAGTTCCACACATATGCCAAACCTTCCCTGAACTACCTCAAGAAATCATCAGTGCAGTCACCATATCTATAGCTCTCCCCATCCTGGATTTCATATATAGAAAAACAGAAAATGAAATAAATAAAAACAAAACAAACAAAACAACAGCACTACACTCTGTATGAGTGCAAGTTATTCACATCCCTGGTCTATGGTCAGAGGGGTTTCATTGGAGGCTTAACACATGTGTGGACCCTGCAGATGAATTTTGGGCTACCACAGTCATCCATAGCCTTCCAAAAACCAGGAGTTCAAGATGTAAGCTTTGATGCTATTCCCTCTTTTGGGTTTGGAGTTTCTCATTCACAATCTTTGGATCACGCAGGCTAGTGTGCTTCTTCCATGTGGCCCAGTTGACACCTCACTTAGGTGGCTGCTTATTTGAAGACAAGTCTTTACGACCTCAGATAATATTCTTTTTAATAGCAGGACACCATCTATTTTTTTTTCTGCCACACTTTGCTATAGCACTCACATCTCCAGTGATATATTCATGGTCAAGCATCCAGCAGGGCCATGGACTAAGAACTAATTTTTTTCAGATTGGGGCTAACTTTAAGTGTGATACAAAATCCATTCATAAATCTATGATTTTTGTATGTCTCTGGTTCACTTCAGACATCATTATAATTTTATGTTAGAGAACATTATCAAGCGTCATCTTTGGGGCTTAAGGTAATTCTATAGACAGTGTCATTAATTTAGTCAATGGTGTAGAATTTAAAACACTATTGAGAATAGGATATTATACAATTGTTGGCCTACTATGAACCTCATTACATGAATTGTTGACTTGTACAGATTAAATGCTTATGTGATTGGACACTATTTACACCAACAATGGGAACTGATTATACAGCAAAACTTCCAATAAAATGCAATCAACACCAGAGCGAGACATACCAGATCAATCCATGTCATAAGGCAAAGAGAGCACCAAAATATTAAGTACATGGTAGTCTCAGGTCATCATTCATTGGGCACCCTTGTGACTACATCAATCTTCAAATTCTGGTACTTAACAATGGACTTATGTTTTCTTAGTGATATATTGTCCTTATTTTCTTGGCCTATATTGATCAAAGGAGCCCTGGGGCATAGTGTGTTTCAGATTACTGATAACTGCAAGGTCAAACGTTTGAAACCCGCAAATGCAGACTTACAGTTTCGGAAACCCACATATGTTCTAGTGATTGTGGATCCAATTAAAATGAAATATTTGATAGCTTCGATTTTTTCTCCACTTATCGTGATGCTGCCTATTGGTCTAGTTGTGAATGTTTTTATTTTCTTTATATTTAGTTGTAATCTGTCCTAAAGGTTGTAGTCCTTCATCTTCATTAGCAAATAGTTTATGTTTTCTTTTCGTTTAGCAAGATTTAATACTCCAAGATTGTATCATCTTCAGAACTCCATCTGTTCATAAACTTCCTTCAATCCCGATACCACTTTCTTCTTCATGGGGTCCAGAATCTTTCATTACTATTTTTCTGAGCATACAGGTGGAGTCAGGATGATGAAATGATAAGCCTTGATGAACGCCTTTCTCGATTTTAAACCATACAGTATTCTTGCATTCTTCCCATGGCCTCTTGGTATAGGCACAAGCTCTGCGTGGCTACAAGGAAGTGGTCAGAATTCCAATTCTCTTCAATGCGATCTACAGTTGGTTGTGATCCAGGCAGTCAAAAAAATACAATTTAACATATTTTTTCATTTTCTGCTTTCAGTGAGATCCACCTGATGTCAGCAATAATTTTCCTTGTGCCAATTAAATTAAATTAAACACCTTCCTTTTATTCTCTGCTTTCAGATTCATCTGATGTCGGTAACAATTTCTCTAGTGCCAATTTCTCTTCTGAATCTGACTTGAATTTCTGTAGATCCCTTCCATGTTCTGCTGCAACAGTTGTTAAATTATCTTCCAGAAAATTACTTACATGTGATATTAATAATATTTTTTAATAATTTCCTCTCTGTTGTGTCTTCTTTTATTTTTTTGAATGAGAACCAATATGAGTCTAATGAAGTTGATTGACTAAGGAGCTTTATTCTAAATTAGCATAAGTGTTTCCAGGACGCCATCAGTTTTCAATTTGTAGTCTGTCTATTTCTGGAGCCTTTGTTGTTAATGCCTTCAGTGTACGTTGGACTTCTATCTGTATTATCAGTTCATGATCACATGCTTCCTCTTGAAATAGTTGAAGGTTGACCCATTCTTTTTATTGTGCAGTGACTGCATATTTTTCCCATATAATCTTTCAATATTGCATCTGAGACTTTAATTTTCTTTAGTTCTTTCAGCTAAACTTTTGATAAGCATTTCTTTTTCCTTTTTGGCTTTCTAATTCCAGTTTTTTAAACATTTAATTATAATAATTGACTTTGTCTTCTTGAGTTGCCCTTGGAAATGTTCTGTTCAGCTCTTTTTCAGTAGATTTAGCTACTCTACATTCAGGAGTGAGTTTCAGTTTCTTCCGATATTTGCTTTAATCTTTTCTCTTTTCCTTATTTTTTTAATGATTTCCTTTTGTCTAAATTCCTTGATACCATCTATTAGCTTGTCAGATTTTCTGATAATATTGTTCAAAATGTCAAATCTCTTCTTCATATATTCTCAAGATTTAGGTCAGGAGACACTCAAGTTCATATTTGGTTCTTGTGGACTTGTTTTAATTTTCTTCAACTTCAACTTGAACTTAAGTATAAATCATTAATAGTCTGTTCCGCAAGTCATTCACCGGCCTACTTCTGACTGATGACAGTGAGCTCTCCATCATCTTTGCCCACAGATGAATTTCTTTGTGTATTCCATCTTGCTAGGTCCATGTTTACAGTTGCTGTTTATGTTGTTGTAAAAGCATTTTTTTTAAATAAGCCATTGTTCTTGCAAAATTCTATCTGGATTTCTATTACCAAGGCCACATTTTCCAACTATTATTCTTTGCTTCAAACTTTTTTAAAAAATCATTTTATTGGAGACTCATACAACTCTTTTGGGTTTCAATTGCCAAAAATTGATAATACATCTTGATTGTATATTTGATCACTTTCAGAAGAAGCAAAAAATTGATAATACATCATGATTGTATATTTGATCAATTTCAGAAAAAGTTGATAAGATTCTTCAATTTCTTAATTACTAACCTTGATTAATAGTTATACTCTTCTGAATGAATTCATCATTCCTAGCATAGTAAGTCATGTTTATCCCATTCCAAATGGCCCATAGCAGTACACTTCAGCTCACTAATAATAGAATAGTGATCTCATTTTCCTAGATTCATACTTTGTAGATTCCACATTCTGATTATTAATAGGAGTATGATGTTATTTCTTCAATGTCAGTTGGTTAATGTGACCCATCAGCAAATGAAGGCCCCCAAGATTTACTCCATCCAAGATTTACTCCATCCACATCATTATGGTCAACTCGACGTTGAGAAGGCAGCAATTCCTCATCATAATCTGAGTGGCTTGGAGCTGAGGAGCTCCTCTTCCAGCACTTACCGGATGATGTGTGGCTGTTTGTCATAGAGCATTAGTGGTTAACCTCCTACAATGGACAGCCTATTATTGCTTCATAGTTTGTTCTCAGTCTGGAAGTTTTGCTGAAATGTATCCACCATTGCTCTTCCTGCTAGCATTTGTAATACAGTAGCATGGGTCCCAGTATCACAACAATGCACAACCACCATAGACCCCTTTACAGATCACAACAACACACCAACAACCACCATAGACCACTTTACAGAAAAGTGATGGGGAAACCCAAGAATAGAAGATAACAAAATATTTCCCCTAGATTATAACACTATATTCCAATTAGATTTTAACGGTCTATCTACTGATTTTTGGAAGATAATATTAAAATCCTGATTTTTTAGACACAAGTAACATTTAGATTTTCTCAATTAGCATATGCATTATGATAAACCATAGTTATTTTAGAATTAAACTGTAGAGCACATTAAAAACTAAATTTAATCCTCTTATTGAACCTGGAAAATAGAGAAGTGACAGGCAAAAGTCTATTCTCATGATTCAGCTAAATTCCGCTGACTGCTCCAGAAATCGCAATGGATAAAATATTTTAAAGTGCACCTGTCATATTGAAAACATTGACCACCAGTTTAGAGAGCGCATTTATTTCACAGTAAAATTATGACAGTGATTTGACATTTTATATCATGGAACAACTAGCCTTTGTAAAATGGACGTGGTATAAATACTATGTTTGTGTCTATTTTCTCTAAGAACATATTTTTCCCCAAAACTCACGGCTTATTTCCAGGTACTTTAAAGGTGTGACTGAAAGGTTGTATAACGTGTCTCTCAGTGAAAGTGGAATGCCATCCGTCACTTAATATTGATTATGGCACCTCACCACATTTCTAAGTTTCTACCAAATGGTGTAATTATTACTTTAGATTCAACTGCACACAAAGACATTCTAGTTATCATTGGAAATGTCCTGGAAGAGCAGTGACATATTGTGTTGAAGAGGGACATCAATCATCATGTGTTCTAAATCAGCCCTTTTGTTAGAGTAGGAAGTTAAGAGGAAAGTAATTGAAGAGTGACAGGCATCTATTAGTTCTAGAATTTGCAGCTTGCACTCTTAAAAATCCAAGACTACTCTTTCTGCAAGTTTTTAATACAAAATTTTTATTACCTTTATTTACTGTAACTATTTATTTAGCAAATAAATTCAAGTCATCTATTTTCCTGTGGGCATTTTTAACTGAACGGAGACAAGAGAAAGATCAAAGGGAATTTTTCAGGATTATCCTTGGATTAAATTAATTCTAAAGGAAACCAAAGATATGAAACCTTGATATTTATATGCCATACAGAGTATTCACTGCAGCATTCAATTCAAGAAACTGTGAGGCAATTTATTGTGAAGATGCTGATGGGCAGAAGACCGATTCGCTGAAATGGTTTCAATGATACTTGCTCCCAGGCATAGCAATTAATGTCTCTTGCCAGAGTCACTAGAATAATTTTATCTTGTAGTTCCAAAGCTCATATTGGAATTTCCAAAATTGGAGGACAGTGTGACAAATCATTTTTCACAATGGACTTATTTCAACTTCCGTCTCATTTAGCATTGGAATTCATCATGATCAGAAACTATCCCATTCAAACAAGAGAGATTTATGTATACATGGAAGCTGTTACTTAGAATCCATACTTTGGAATAGTAAACTGTGGCATAGAGGGAAACAGAATAATTTAAATTATAACTACCATAGTATCAGAACAATAAAAACATTACACACAACAAAAAGGAAAAAAGGGAGTTTTAACAGACATTAGAAATTATCATCTGAAGAAGAGCATAGATATAGTTTGCAATAATATTTTGCACTATTACAGTCTCAGGAGGTTTTTTGTTTTGTTTCAATTTGCCATTGTTCAAATTTAATGAGATAAAAATGTTTGGACTATATAGATTGGCAACTGTCAGGCACTTTTTTAAATGGTTAAGTTACCATATTGCCTACTATTTAGACTTGAAAACCAGGTTGTTGTTAGGTGCCTTCAGGTTGGTTATGACTCACAGTGACCCTGTATGAAACAGAACAAACCAGTGTCCTGTCCTGAACCGTCCTCACAATTGTTTTCATAGCCCATTGCTGCATCCACTGTATCAATCCAGCTTGTAAAAAGTCTTCTTTTTCTTGGCCTGATCATTTCAGCAAATAGCATGCGCTTTTCCTGGGGCAGGTCTCTTCTAACACGTTCCAATAGTTGAGACGAAGCCTCGCCATCCTTACTTCTGAGGAACATTCTGGCTGTACTGCTTCTGAGACAGATTTCCTTATTCTGGAAGCCCATGGTATGTTCAATATTTTCACCAGCACCATATTTCAAATATGCCCATTCTTTCCATCCTTCTTTGATCTTCCTTGTTCAAAGATGTACTGTCACACTCATATGAGGCCATTGAAATACCATGGCTTGCGTTGGGTGCACCTTATTCCTCCAAGGAGAATCATTGATTTACCACTCTTTTTTTTCCTGATTTTTTAAAAAAACATTTTATTAGGGGCTCATGCAACTGTTATCACAATCCATACACACATCAATTGTGTAAAGCGCATTTGTACATCATTCTCAAAACATTTTCTCTTCACTTAAACACCC
>NW_022103958.1:26773826-26784474 GCF_000313985.2 Echinops telfairi
TTGAGGGAGTACTTGAGTGGAGGCCCAATGTCCTTCTGCTACCTTAATACTAAACCTGTAAATATAAGCTCATAGATCTATTTCCCCATCCTCATATAAATATATTTGCATATGTACATGTCTTTTCTAGACCTCTATAAATGCCCTTTTCCTCCCAGCTCTTTCCTCTATTTCCCTTTTGTGCAGCAGACTTACCCAATAAAATGTATTGTTTGATATCTTGACTATTGCTTCTATGAACATTGATTGCTGATCCAGGGAAGACAAAATCCTTGACAACATCAGCATTTGGTTAGGAGGAGCTTGGTTTTCTTTATGTTGAGGTGTAATCCAGAGTGAAGGCTGAGAACCAGGTTCTTCTTCATCAGCAAGTGCTTGAAATCCTCCTCACTATTAGCAAGCAAGGTTCGGTCATTTGAGTATCAAAGGTTGTTAATTAGCCTTCCTCAAATCTGGATGCCATATTCTTCTTCATATAATCAACCTTCTCTGATTATTTGCTTAGCATATAGGTTGAATAAGTATTGTGAGAGAATACAGTTCTGACAAACACCTTTAAAAATTTTAAAACCATGAAATAGTCCCTTGTTTGATTTGTACAACTCATGTACAGGTTCCACATAAGGACGATGAAATTTTCTGGAATTCTCATTCTTCTCAAACTTATCCATAGCTTGTTATGATCCACTCTGCTGGACACCTTTGTATAATCAGTAAAATACAAATAAACATATTTCTGGTAATTCTTCGAAATAAAGAATTACAAGGAAATGTATAAAGATTTGAAGTTAGGAAACTAAAATTGTATAAAATTGTTGCAGCAATACATCCACAGGAACTGCCAGAAATTCAAGTAGCTTCACTGAGGGTGTGAATAGATATCATTGCTGATGTCAGATGAATCTTGGCTGAAAGAGATGATTGTTTACCTGTGTTGACTGGCTAAACAAGGACATCAAACTGTGCTGATCATAACAAATTATGGATAGCATAGTATAAGAGCGGAAATCCAGAACACTTAATGAGAAACCTGTACATAGAGGAGGTAGTCATTCAAGCAAAACAAAAACAAAAATGGTTTCTCTGATGTATAAAGTAGGGAAAAGGGTTTATCAGAATTTTATCCTTTCACTGTATTTATGCAATATGTATACTGAGTAAATAGTTTGAGAACCTAGACTATTTGAAGGAGGATGTGGAATTAAGGTTGGAGGAAGACTCATTAACAACCTGCAAGAGACACATAACATAACCTTGTTTGTTGAAAGTGAAGAGGACTTGAAATACTTAATGATGAAGATAAAGACCACAGTCTTCAGCATGATTACACTTCCAGATTAAAAAAAAAACACATCTGGATTAATAAGCAACAGTATGAGAAATGGAGAAAATATAGATGTTCCAAGGATTTCATTCTACTGGGATCCAGAAACGACTCATGGAAGTAGCACTCAGTAAATCAAAAGATGTATTTCACTGAGAAAATCTGCCTCGAGAGAACTATTTAAAGTGTTTAAAAGCAAAGGTGTCACTTAGCAGGGTACACTGGCCTAACTAGGCCATGTACGTCCAAAAGTTGTATAATTATGGAAAAGAGACTAAGGAAGAATGGATGGCTTTAGTGAATCACATTGAATATAGCAGGGACTGATAAAAGAATGAACAAATCAGTCTAGGAATAAGTAGTCAGGATGCTCCTTAAAAGAGCTCATGATGAGACATCATCTTTTGTACTTTGGAAATATTATACTAAGGAACCCATACTTGAAGGAGATCATGAATGATAAAGTTAAAGAGAAATGAGGAAAACTCTACTCTCAATGTGACCGATTGAAATGTGGCTGCAACAAAGGCTTCAAATATAGCACAGGTTGTGAGGAAGTTGTAGGACAGAGCAGTTTCATTGTTATTCTTACTGTACTTATGGGTCAGAATTGACTTGATAAAAGAATAACATAGATTGATATAGGAAAGAATCTATTTCTTTACTATACTTAATTTTCCAATTAATAGGAATCTGTAAATTTCTATTTACACGTGGTCAGTGAAAACTAGGAAGATCCTTGATAAGATGAATTCACCTAGTGGCTATAGCAGTGAGCGCTGATACAGCAGTAGGAGTAGAGTTCCCTTCTGTAAAATTTAGAGTCACTGTGAGTCGGCGTCAACTCAGTGGCATAGAACAATATAACAAGAACAATGTTTTGTAGTTTTCAATGTGCAGAATTTTCAAATAGTTGAATTTAATATATATTTGATGTTATTGTAAATAGAATTATAAAGAATAATGTTAGCTGTTTCAAGTAGAAATACAATTGATTTGTGTATATTGACCTTATATTTCATAACTCTATTAAACAGATATTAATTTTAGCATTATTTGGTAGATTCTGAAGCATTTTTCCATGTAAATGTTTTAAAAATATAACTTGTGAAAATGAATGCTAATTTTACTCATTAATTTTTATCTGAATAGATTAGAAGCACAGCTTCTAAAATAGTTCAAATCCACTCTATATTCTGGTAAGTATGCCCATGTGGAACTCGCTATCTTTTGAGATTAGACTGGATCTAGTAAATCAATTATAATAAATAAAATTTTGCATATATAATATCACTTTTGATATTAGGTTACAGTAGCATTTATTCTACACATCCTTCCCTAGTCTTTCATTGAGTCTGTGATAAACCAAGCAGTCCTATGATGAGAAGCCATGTGGTAAGACATTGAGAGTGACCTTTGTAGGACAGCAAGAAACAAAGGATATTAATCTAGTTGTGCACAAGGTGTTAAATATTGACAGAAAACACATAAATGACATTGAAAGAAGGTGAAACTCCAGGCTAGCCCTGACACGTCTATAGCTCTGGCCAATACTTTAATTCAAGCTTTGTGTAGATTATATTTCCTTGAGCTCTTAAAAAGATAGACTATAATTCTCCCACTGTACATAATATAAATAATAAATATATTTTATTTAAAATAATATGCTAGTAAACTGGTGCTTCCATTACATTAATATTACAAGTGACTGCACAATCGCTGAAGAAAAAATGGGTGGTGAAGTAAAACTCATGGTGTTCAGCTATCAAAAGATATAGTGTCTGGGGTCTTAAAGGCTTATAATGAAAAGAGGGGCCATCTAGCAGGGAAGCAACAAAGCCCACATGGGAGAAGCACACCAGCCTATGTGATCATGTAGTGTCCACAGGAAGAGGTATTAGAAGTTCAAAAACATAGTCAACTCAATGTGAAGGGGCATAGATGCAATAGAGACCCAAAATCCACCTGCAAGATAGTTGGACAATCCCTCTCAGAAAGGCCACAAAGAACCCATGATAAATCCAGGGTGAGTTATGGCACCAATGAACCACCTAACTATCCTTTGGTTCTTTAATATCTCCTCCCCTGACTATTAAGGTTTTTATGTGTTTTACCTCATTAATCGTGTTAGAGTTGTATATGTTCATTTGTATATTTAAGATCCCTCGGTATGTGAAAGTCAAGGTAGATGACCCATCAGAGACAGTAACAGAAGTAATGGTTCCCTGCCGGTACAGGAAAAGAGAGGGGGCAGAAAGGGGAGCTGATAGTATTGATGATTGTATAACACCACCCTTTGGAATTCAACAATAGAATTGTATGTGAATGAATATATTGGAATGTGTAAGATATGTCAATAAAACTATTCATAAAAATATTACAAGTGGCTAGCTTTAACAAACAAATATATTCTCTCATATTTTTGGAGATTAGAAACCAAATTTTAGGGTTCGATCACTAGGGTAAGGCATTATTTTATTGTCAGCCTTTGGGGAAACTCCTTGTCTCCTTTCAACATCAATAGGTCTAGCATTTCTTGAATATTTCCATGTGTCTTGGTATCAACTTTCCTTGGGCATAGGAGGTTCTCAGCTCAGCTATCCCAGCTCCAAAGGATACGCTGCACTTTGGCTCTTCTTTCTTGGTAATAATGAAGTTCCTATTTCTGTACTAATTTTCTCTATTTAACTCTTGTAAGAAGGAATTAACACTTTTCTCTATTTAACTTTTATAATATAAAACTTTTGGAGAAAGTTGGGTCAGGACTTATCAGGCCAAATCACTTTATGAGGGATGATTGCATCAATACATAATTGCAAAACAACTGATAATAATGGACATATGATACATATATTAGGGATATATATACTAGTATATATATAGTATATATATAACTAGAGTGACACAAATCAATCCATGACATTAAATTCTCCTGCTCCCAGACATTCGTGTTCTTGTCACATGCAAACCACTTTATATCAGGTTACAGCAAATTATAATCAGAATAAAAAAATTAATGTACACTCTTTTTGTCTGCAGTACCTTTTCTCAGTCATTCTGGCAAGCCCATCCCTCTTTGTTCCTAATCCTCAGTCAGTACCTCCCCTCTGTAAGCTAGCCTCTTGCCCAAAGGCACTCAGTTTACTTAGTCCATGGGCCTCAGGCTAGATGCCAAAAGAACAAACAAATCCATGTCCAGAAAAGTACAGGAAGAATGTCCTTAGAAGGATGGCAAGACTTGTCTCACATACCTTCGATGTGTTATCAGGAGACCAGTCCCTGGAAAAAGAGACTATGTTTGATAAAGTAAGAGAAAAATAGGAAAACCTTTGACAAGATGGATTGACACAAGGGCTGCGAGAATGAACTCACATACTCGCATACATCAATTGTGAGGATGGCACAGGATCCCTTGGCAGTCTTTGTGCATAGGGTCCCTGTGACTTGAAAGGGACTCAATGGCACTTCACAACACCAGCTTCTGTAACAGGTATTTACATTCTAGAAATACCACACATCTGTACTGCTGCACAATTTAGAAGATTAGATGTCTGGATTCAGAACATTGACTGTAATGGAATGTGTCCATTTTAAAGGAAGGTCCTTGTCTCCTTTAAGTATCGATGGGCCTGTCATTCCTTGTAGATGTGTCTCAGAATCCATCTTCCCTTGAGTCTAGGAGGTTTTCAACACAGGGCCTCTTCATCGAAAGAATATTCTGCAGTGTTTTTCTTGGTGGTAGTAGTAGCTGACTCCCACCCTTCACATCTCTATTTATCTCTTACAAGATAAAAGGCTACACCCCAAGGATATTCCCCTCACAAAGGACTTTGATCTGAGTAAAGTTTTTGCATATGAGATTTGCTTATCACATCATTACGAATGATTGCATCATTACCCAAATGCATACCTGTCTACCCACTAAGGATCATAGCTCAAACAATTTAAAGCAAATTTCTTGGGAGACACCATTCTAATTGTGCTATATCATGACTAGGTTCTGATGTTCTTATGAATCTTGCCAAAATATTTTAGAGCAAATTTATTCTAAAGGGATATGATCTATGTTCAGATTTGGGGACTTCTTAAGGGTTGATTGCATCTGTGTCTGTAAATGAGAATAAGTTAAAAAGACTTCATAGAATAAATATGTTCTCTTTCTTGGGCCTTGCTCTCATCTCAATCTTTACCAAAGGGACTATGTAGCTCCTTTATTCCACGGGCTTCCCTACTCTCATTTGAGGAATGGAAATGGTAACTCAGGGAGCCTGAGTTATTAGGAAGGAATAGAGCTTAAAACACAACAAATAGTGCTGATGCTTTCTGCAGTTTACCCTCCACTAACGCAATGTGTCTTTCATTGAAAAGGCTCTAAAGAAGCTACTCTATGGCATGCAATAATAAATATGGCATGCACACGATTACCATCCTGTAGCAAATGTTCTTTTATTTCTCTCTTTCTTCTTTTGTAGGAGAAAAACACTGCTACTCAACCTCAACTGTGAGGTTGGTAGCCTGGAGAGCTCCTTTTGAAATGTAGCAAATGTTGTACACATAAATGCTGACTACGTTTTGGAAAAAGGAGGTAAGAATTGTTGGCAGTCATAAAAATAAGGTGACATTTTAAATTAAGTATTGATAAAGGAAGATCTCCTTTCTTTAAATTTCTATATTAAACCTATAGGATGAATAAAGTTATCCATTTTGGGGTGGCGTATGTTAACTATTCCTGGTAAAAATATTTTGTGCAAAAGCCATACAGGAATTAATACAATAAAGGGAAATTAGAATCTTGGGAATTCTATTATTACTGTGTGATGATTAGTTGTCAATGTTGAAGTAGTTTATTTCACTGTATCTTTGATACCTGTGCCCAGTTCTACTCTTAGGACCCTTAGTGACCCTACAGTAAGAATACAGTAAAAATATCATGTATTTGTTTATTTAGTTATTTGTCACAAATTAATTATTAGTCATATGTGTTTATTAGGTACAGTCCAGTTGGTTGCAACTCAAAGCAACTATGTTTGGCAGAAAGAAATATTGCCTGGCCCTACACCATACTCATTCACACCACTTTCCTTTTTTCCACTAATGAGTTCAAAAGTTCATTAAAATATCTACACAGAACTCACAGAACTATTTATGATTAACTTGGTTATCTAGGAGGTTAACAGGTTACCATGCAAATAGAAATATTCAGGGTACAGACATTTAGTCAGGAAATGTTAAGTTATTTTAAGTCTGCTAAGAAATGCTCAAAGGGCATGTCAGTGCACACTAAGTTTCCACCTGAATTCATTCGGATCAAGCTCTGTGGGTCAGTGAACCCAGCTCCCAAAGTAAGTGCCCAGAGGCGTCCCAGTCAACAAGCCTGATTACTGCCTGACAGCGCTCAACTTCACTTATGTCTGTGGCTGGCAAGTCCACGGTGTCTCATACTCTGGCTCTGGGTTCTTCTTCTGCTGCTGCTGCTGCTGCTGTACCTCTGCCACTCCTCAGATGTCAAAGCTCTCTGTCTTCTGGATCGAAGATGTTCACTGCATGGGGATCTCAGGGTCCAGAAGATGTGCTCCACTCCTAGCTCTTTCGGGTACTAAGATCTCCACTACCGCTTATCAGAGGATTCATTTTATACCCAGCAGGACAGCAATCCAATGAGTCTTATTAACTCATAGGTGAATCCTAGCAGTGTCTTCCCCTCCTTTTTTACGCAGGCCAATACAGAAAAAGGTTGTTGGGTGGCAGTTACAGAAACTTTAGCTCCAAGAGCCATATTAAATAATTCAGTATCTCTTCAGTAAACTACTGGTATTTGATATACTAATGACATGGCTTACAGCTTTGCCGCAACATGCAAGCTACCACAGTATGACAAACTGGTAGACAAGTATTGGTTGGTATTAAGGACAGAGTGAGTATTCAATATTATTTCATCAAGATTTCATGTAATACACAAACTAACTCTTATTCAACATTAATATATAATAACCCAAGTCTACTATTATCAAATCCATTACAACTCATAGTAACCCTATATAGGGTTTCTGAGACTGTAAATAGTAAGGGATCCAATAGCCACCTATTTCTCCAAGGAGTGCCTGGTGAATTTGAACCACTTACTTTGAAGTCAACAGTAGAACACTTGCCTGACAGCACTACCAGGGCACCTTTCCAACATCTCTAACATAAAGTATTGTTGGCCTTGCTTCTAAAAGAATTGTGGTTGTATTTCTTCAAAAATACATCTGTTTGTAATCTGGCAGACCATGGCACTTTCAATATTTTTTGCTAACACCTAGTTCAAATGCATCAATTTTTTTTGTGGCCTTGCTTATTTATTGTTCATCCTTCAATATTGCAAAGGAAGGTTTTTGGGTTTTTCCCCTCAGTTCTTTCAGCCTGAACTGAGAGTGTATTCTTCCTCTTTGGTTTCTAATTCTATTTCTTTGCAGAGTACATCGAAATACTGCATTCAGTCTTCTAGAGCCTCCTTTGAAAAATTCCCATGAAGCTTTTCACTTCATCATTTCATCCATTCATATTAACTATGAATGTTTAAGAGCAGTGAAGACTATTGCCAAGTGGACAAGCACACCTGTCTGGCAAGAAATACGGCCAAAGTGTTCCTTAGAAGAAAGGGTAGTGAGACTTCGTCTTACATAATTTGGATGTGTTGTCAGAGAGGACAGTTCCTGGGGAAAACATCGTGCTGGTAAAGTAGAGGGGTAGTGCAAGAGAAGGCTCTCAAGGAGGTGGGTTGACCCAGTGGCTGCAAGCATGTGCTCCAGCACGGGAATTCTTGTGAGGATGGGGCCAGACTAGGCAGCGTTTTGTTCTGTTGTGTATAAGGTCCCTATGGGTCAAAACCAACTTGATGGCACCCAGCAACAAGTGGGTAAATATTTTGTTTTCTAATGCCAAATTGCTTTTATGTCCAACTTGTGGTACAAAACTCTAGAATCAGCCTGCCTTGGTTCAAATCGAAGGTCTGCCTAGTGTTAGGTGTTTGGTGGCACCTAACAACATTTTTAAGAGCAAGTTTCATAGTCTCTTCTGCCATCTACTTTGGTATTATCTTTCTCTCCTGTCTTTTTAATGATCTTTTGTTCTCTTCATGTATTATATCCTTGGTGTTATCCCACAACTCATCTGGTCTTCAATTATTAGTGTTCACATCTATTATTTAGATGGTCTCTCAATTCAGAAGGGATATACTCCCAGTTATATTCTGGCTCTCAAGGACTTGGTTTGCTTTTTTTTTGCTTCAACTTGCAATTGACAGTTTGTTCCATTGGCAGCTCTGGCCAAGTTCAGATTCATGATATTGAATCTGCCTTGTCTCTTTTCATAGGTGTAGTTAACTTGATATCTGTATATTCTATCTGTCTTTCCCACATGCATCGTTACTGTTCATGCTTATGAGAAAGGGAAAGTTAAAGTACTCTGTCATTTTCCAGGAAATCTAGAGTAGTAATGTAAGCAAATGAGAAGCATGTTGGATGTTAAAATGTCTGAAAGCTTTCACACACAGACAAGAGGAATATTCAAGAGCACACAAACATGCCTAGTGTAAATCAAGTGATGTGAACTTGTCTTGTTCAAAATTTCTCTCTTTATGTACTGCATTATCATAACTTTTCCACTCCCTGCATCTTAATATATGAATATAGTAAGTAAGAGGGAGATCTTTAGAAGACCTATTACCCAAAAATAAAAGTATGTAGCCTAGTGTAATCAGGGAGCAGCTCATCACTTCTGATTGTTGTTAACCATAAAGTCAGTCTGTGCGCCCTCTCACAGTTATTAGGGTTGATACCATTGTTGTAGGCACTGTGTCAGTCCATCTCATAGAGAGTCTTCCTCCACTTTACCAAGCACTGTGTCTTTCTTCAGAGAATAGTCTCTGCTGACCTGGCTGCATGAAATTTTACACATAGAGAATAGGATTGGATCCATTTATTTTTCTATTTAATTTACTATTTAAAACAACTAATAACTACCATAAATAGACAAACAGCTAAATGAACAATTTTGAACAGGGTGATTTATTTTGAAAAGTATGTGATATAATTAACATAAGAAAGGCGAATATTAAATCATCCTTGTGTGTGAGACCAAAGTAATGTACATTAAAACAGCCTTGCAGAGGAGTGGGGAGCCAGTGGAGGGGCCTGAGGGCTCAGCCCCCATACTAGCTACGTGGACAACTGGCCCTTCCCCCAGAATAATTTACTTCAGAGGACAGCACTGAAGCTACAGCTAGGGGAGAGGGGCACGTCTGATCAGAGCACACGGGAGCAAATGAAGGGGGAGAAAGTGAGAGCGGAGCACATCCTGGCCCACCAGGCCTGGAGGACGATATCCCCGATCTGAACAGCCAATGCACAGAGTGAACCATATGGTTGATCCCACTATGAGACACGCCGTCCCTTACTGGCCCAGGGCCCCAGGGGGGACAACACTGGATACTCAGTGTCAGGACTGGCCGGTACTTACCCCGTGACACCGAGGCAAACCACTAAAAGCGTGCGGCAGAGCAACCATGGGAGCAGAGCAGGGGGCCCCCGAGGGAGCACAAAGGACAGACTCTGGGGCCAGAGCATGGCACCCCATTGGACCTGACTGAAGGACACACCTAGAGGTCAAAAATCAGACCTTGATCTATTTACAGGTTTTTCTTTCTTTTAAATTTTTTTCTTTTAATTAATTTATTATTTTATGGGTCATTGGTTTACTTTTTTGTTGTCATCGCTGTGTTCTCATTTGGTGCCTCCATTTTGGGTGCATATTATTATCTCTACAGATCTACCTAGATCAAATAAGCTGGATGAATAGTCTGCAGGAGAAAACAATGGGACCAATGTTTCCAGGGGAACATGGGAGAGGGGGAGGCGGGGTAAGAAGGTGCTATTGACCAACCCAGGGACAGCGGAGCAACAAGTGATCCAAAATTAGTGGCATGGATGGTGTGAGAGG
This sequence comes from Echinops telfairi, assembly GCF_000313985.2. Taxonomy (NCBI): domain Eukaryota; kingdom Metazoa; phylum Chordata; class Mammalia; order Afrosoricida; family Tenrecidae; genus Echinops; species Echinops telfairi. Next base: position 26,784,130 of record NW_022103958.1, read on the forward strand.
TCTTTATTCAGCAAGGGCAATGTAACTGAGAGAAATTACTGAAACCCAAATGAAGGCTGTGCATGATAATGGGACAAGAGATAAGTAAAAGGAAATAGAGGAAAGAACTAGGTGACAAAGGGTATTTATAGAGGTCTAAATACAGGTATGTACATATGTAAACATATTTATATAGGATGGTGGGGAAATAGATCTACATGCATATATTTATAGGTTTAGTATTAAGGCAGCAGATGGACATTGGGCCTCCACTCAACTACTTACTCAGTGCAAGAACACCTTGTTCTACTGAATTGGCATTCCATGATGCACACCTTCCTGACACGATTGCTGAAGACAAATGTG